>NW_017306272.1:1776087-1824410 GCF_000935625.1 Nanorana parkeri
TTTGAAGATTCTTAATATACTGAATACATGGAGACACTGTTAAAAAAAGACATATAATGGCCAAGTGACGTTCTCATTATCATTGATTGTCTTATCTCCCACCCGTTTATCACATAAGCAGTGAATGGTTCCTTTTATCACATTCAACTATTGCCAAATGAATACCCAAATAAGACTGCCATAAAGAACATATGTTTCTAAATTGCACAGCTTTTCAGTGATCATCAATTAGCAGACCGTAGCATTTAAAAAAAGGAGGGGGGTGCTTCAAATTAAAGTCTACTTGTATTCTAGATAATAGATCCTTCCCTTGTTGTTCTATTGTGAAGTTTGGAACTGTATCAGGCGATGTAGTTTTCTTCTTCTATACATCACTCTATAGCTGGGAAGATGTGGCATCTGTTTTATCAAAGCTTGTGATAATATCTGCAGCTGTGAGGGTTGATTTCTAAAATATGTAGTTGAAGAAGCCAAGAAAAAGTGTTTATTGGTTGACTAGCTGAAATTTCTATACACTAGCAGGTAATTCGGCAGTACACAAGAGACTCCATTTATCTGTAGTCTAGCCCTTGGAAGTCATGTTTCCCAATTTTTACATTAGCTCTTTACCATAAGAAGGTACCTCTAATTGATGTTTGCACTCTCAGCAGCAAGGAGTGGGGGGTCAGGCGACAATTTCCACCCTCTGCAATGCTGACATCACTGCAGACAAAATTTTCAGTTAGTGTTTGAGTTTAGCAGAATATAAAAGGTCACCTTATTACGGTTAGGATAGGTCTTCTTAAATGTTTTGTAAACTGGTTGGTTAGCTGTGCCCTTGTTTTACAAGAAGTTGGCAAATTGCTTTGGACATTTATGGCCTTATGATATCTCTACATTTTGGGCAAGGTTTTAAGCTTTTGCTTTCAAAAGCTTCCCTACCAGTTCTCTATGGCAGGAAACACTCCAGTAGCCATACTCTCTGCCATACCACCTGCTAAACACGAAAAAAGCGTCCAGACTCTATGTTAGAGCCAAACGTCTTCCCAACATTACTGGCCTGAAATAAATTAATGCCTGAAGCACGCGCGTGTATATAGACATAGTTTGTAATTACATTTATACTGAAATTGTTATGATCCTAATAAAGTGTCCATTAATGTACTTTAATATGCATTTGGAAAATAATTTATACAGAAGTGAAAGCTTTTCTATTCTAAGGTGTTCCAGTCTTGGAATTTGCTAAGCTGATCTTTGCTAAAGGACAGATCAGAATTCAAGTTGGACGATTCTGCCTTCAGTGGCGATCACCTGACCTGATGCCTTGGCTTTTGGATATGTAACTGCATTGGGTGGAGCCTGGGACAGAAGCAAAAGTTTACATACCCTTTTGTAAGTCTCTGTTTAATCATTCCAGCAAGGCAGTTCACATAACTATTGGACAAACCTGTCTGTGCAAAAAAATACAAATAATAATTACTTAATAATAATAATTAATAATAATCCATATGTCATTCCTTTCTACTGTTTCAGAGTTGCAGCCTCTTCATCGTTTAACACTTCTGTGAATGTTGGATACCTGTGTCCCCTGCTGCCTCTAAAACCTTCCACTGACCTCTATATCATCACAGTGATGTAGGCTGCAGAGCTGGGATGGATGGGAAGTAGAACACATAGGCTGCCAGAACTTTTCATTTGCTGGGTGCCATTTTTTGCATTAATGTTTTCTCTAATAGGGCCACTTTAATTTAAATGGCGCCTATCATAAAACCATCTTGTTTAGAGAATAAACATTTATTGAGTTTTATATAAAAGAAAAGTACAGTAGGAGTCTAAAAACATCTTTATCATTCATATATTCGCCATATCGCTGGTGCTGGTAAGGCGTCGCCAACAGCACAACAGGTCCCCTTTAGTAGGAGGGAAACACAGCCAACGCGTTTTGCAGGCAACAACATTTCCCCTTCATCAGGACTTAAAACAATAATTTGGGGACGTAAGAAACCCAAAAGACTGAACCAAAGGGATCTGTTAATGCTCTTTGCATGGAGTTCAATTTTTAACATTTGCACAGCTAATTTTGTTCAGGAAAGGAACAGAAAATTTATGTATTTTACATCACTGCTGCTTTTGACCTTTCTCATTTTAAATGACACTTTCATAGTTGTCCGCTGTAGACTGCTCACTTAGAGCTTTAAAAATCCATGGCCTTTCAGACACAAAAGAATGTTTTCCTTTTTTTCCTTTCCTTTGCTCCTGTAACAATGTACATATTCAGGATATCTCTATAGGAGTTCAGGTGATTGAAATACCATTGAAAAGCATGAGGGCAGACAGTAGAGTGGCACAATTGCAGCTGTCATGAAACTGACGTGTCTGAAGCTTAAAACCCATAACACGTGCGGAGCTCAAAATGACATGTCACCTACTTTATGGCTTTTCCCCATATCGTAATTTCTGAACCACAGTCACATCAGAAACAACAGAATATGCATTACCGTAGGGGGTGTCGAGCTGCTTTAATGACCCATAAAATGATCACAAGTTGGTAGCATAATATCTTTCCTTTATTTTTTATTAGAATTAAAGGTACACTGTATTCAAAATAAAGGAGATTTTATAATAAAATATAATTATAAAAATCTCTATATTAATAATATCTAATTCCAATAAAGTAAACCTGTCACCAACCTAGGCAATTTAAAGATGAACTCCGGGCATATAAAACATGAACCATTGCAGTGGGGCTACCCCTGCCCGGCAAGGGTTAACTGCTTGTTTTAGACTAGAGCCTAAAATAAAAAAATATACTGACCTGATCCTCGGTCCCATGTAGCTGCAAGACTGGTCCCCGCAGCCTCTTTCCCCCGAGTTTCCAGCGGTATTGAGGACCCGTGTTGTCATCATGGCCATCCACTTGCATTAGACATAAGGACGTCGAGGGACATGCCACAGCCAGGGTGGAGAGGAAGAGAGTTGAACAGTCACCGTCACGGTACCAAGGATCGTGTGGGTATATCTTTTTTATTTTAGACTCTAGCCCAAAACAAACAAGCACTTAACCCTTGCAGTGCAGGGGTAGTTCGACTGCAAGGGGTAATATTAATGCACCCAGAGTTCTTCTTTAAACTGTGAGGTTGTATTCAAACGATCGATAGATACAGTGATACAATAGGCTGAAGTCAGAGTTGCCTGTACTACAGGAGGGTGGGCCGTACAGTGTCAATGTTTGCTAGTATGCAGGTGGCCTAGTCACACAGTGCCCTTGGTTGTTAGGCAGCTGTCTGCATCCTAACTAACAATATTGCTGTGTGGCCCCGGGGTCTAACATGCAATGGCTTGGCCAGCATGGCCCTGATGAGGACATCACAAGAAAAAAAGGTTTGTATGTAACAGCTGCCTGTATCTTAATCTACTGATTATTTTGACATGTCATTTTCACTGATAATGAGTTACCGTATTTGCCGGCGTATAAGACGACTCGGCATATAAGACGACCCCCGACTTTTTGTGTTAAAATATAGGTTTTGGGCTATACTCGTCGTTTAAATGCACCCACTAACCTCCATGGCGGTATTCCCGGTTAATTTTCAGTACTATAAGTGGTAACCCCGAGCCACACTCGGGATTACAGTCTCTTACCTTGTCCACGATCCCCGCAGCGCCCTCCATCTTCCGGGTTCCGTCCTTCAGCTACATACAGTATACCGCGCTGAGCCAATCACGGCAGGCTTTGTATCCATTAAGACAGGCTTTGTAATAATGAATACAAAGCCTGCCGTGATTGACTCAGTGCGGTATACTGTATGTAGCCGAAGCTACATACAGTATACCCGGCGTATAAGACGACCCCCGATTTACGGGTAGTGTTTTTGGGTCTAAAAACCCGTCTTATACGCCGGCATATACGGTATGTTTTATGCATTCTTTATCATGTGTTTATGCATATTCTTTATCGCATTATCATTGCCCGAGTTTGTGAAAGGATAACTTTAATGTAATCATATACAAGAGTTGCTGTCATCATATCATTACACATTATGTATATATCCAATGCTGGCATGTGTTATTTTGCTCCTGTATTTGAGCACCATCTACATTAGGATGATTAGCTTATTCCGTTTTCCCTTGAAGCCTCTGAAGTCTTGTGAGCTACACAGATACATACAGCAGCAGATGTTGAAAGTGACATCACAGACCTCTGGTCTAGCGTCTCTTTAAATATATGTTAACCCAATAACTAGAATCTCATAAAAACGATAACATATTAATGTTGTTTCAAAAGCTTTCAGACTTTTTAAAATCTGCAGCTTTCAATGTAATAATACATGGTATTCCTACCACGAAGGTCCTTGTACAGGCACTTTGTGCTGTGGGAGGACAAGTTGAGCTCTTGCATTGTCGCTCTGCCCTCCAGTTTGAGGCTATAGGCTTAATTCACAGAGCTTCACACAATGATAAGTTTCTTTATATTCAGTCATTTTCAAATCGCATTGGACTAGGCTGAAAATAACTGTCACTTTTTCAAAAATAAGTGTCTTTATTTTGGTGTTTTAGCTTTGTGACCTGAGCCTTTTGAGTGGCTGTGTCAGCACGTTGCACAAACATAGTCACTATCATGTAAATCTGTGCAATAATGTGGAGCTGATCCTGGAGTAAGTGCACGTAGGCAGGATGTGGCTGAAAAAAGGCTAGAGGCAATGAATCAGCTGAGATGCAAAAAAATAAAAATAGGTAGGGATGCTCCGATACCGATACAAGCATCAGTATCGGCGGCGATACCGAGTATTTGCAGGAGTACTCGTACTCCTGCAAATACTCCGATACAAAAAACGAGTACCTATGCCGCGCCCGCCATCTTCAAGGACCCGAAACCGCCGCACACAGGACCTGCATAGCGCCTTTAATGAAACAAGATGGCCGCGAACTCCTCTTCCAAGTCCTCAGTCATCTGCTCCATTCTGACCTCTTCTCCCGCTGATTGGCCGATTGGATGATTGACAGGCTTCCTCACCAGTCAGGAGTGACTGGTGACTAGGCTGTGACACGGAGTGGCTGAAGCCGACGGAGAAGACGACACAGCAGGTTAGTTCTGCAGCACCGCATGGGGGCTGGGCTCAAAAATGCTGTTTAACTGCACATAATATAAAAAAAGACATTAAATAAAGAAATAACTATGTAGATATTGCTAACTAAGGCTTGTATCCCCCCCCTAGTGGGGAAAGTAGATGAGCACATGTCCAGACGCCAGACCAGAAAATTGTATCGTGTGGCACAGCTATATCCAATTCTGCATACCTGGCTTTATATTAAAAAAAGTGATAATAAGGTTCTGGTCTGGAGTCTGGACATGTGCTCATCTATTTTCCCCACTATGGGGATACAAGCCTTAAGTTAGCAATGGCATTATAAATATTCAGTTAATTTCATTATTCAATGTCTTTTTTTTATATTATAAAACAAAAATGGGGAAGAGGGGTTGCCCATTATAAATTCAATGTCTTTTTTTATATTATAAAACTTATAATATAAAAAAAGTGGCAGACAAATGAAATGAACTGAATATTTAGATCATGCCATTGCTAACTAAGGCTTGTATCCCCATAGTGGGGAAAATAGATGAGCACAGGTCCAGACTCCATAACAGTGTATTATTGTATAGTGTGGCACAGCTATATCCAATTCTGCATACCTGGCTTTATATTATAAAGTTATTATAAAATAAAGCCAGGTATGCATTTTGTATTGCTTTAGAAAAAATGTGACCTGTCCCTTTAAGAAAAAGTATCGGTGAGTACTTGAAAAAAAGTATCGGTACTCGTATTCGGTCTTAAAAAAGTGGTATCGGAGCATCCCTAAAAATAAGTATGTAAAAAAGGTGAAACACTATTTTATGGAAAAATAAACAAACTGGTTGTTTATAATACACAGTGCTTTAGCAAACTCAATTTCATCCAATTAGGGTTTACATCTACTTTAAAGCTTAACTCCAGGTATAAATTATTATTCATACTTATATTTGTCCAGCTTGGCCCAATGTAAGTCTGCATATGCCAAACCTGATCGACCACTGGGGATCCGATAGTAACTGGAGTTACTACAGTGCTGATGGCAATTTTCCGGGTCCTGGTACTGCGCTGTGCTGAGTGGCTCCCCCACTGCTCTGAAAACATAGGGGGTTGCTAACTATCGTTCAGGCAGAGTTAGTCAAAGAAAAGTTATATGTTACCAAACTAGAAATATAATTCACAAAGCCACAATGATTATTATTTGCCATAATGAGAAATATCTTCAACAATGAAAGTTGTAAATGACAGTTACATAATTTAAAATTACATATGTATGGAAAATGACAGTACGTGTTACAGAATTACTTAATTGAGCTGCATGCGAGAATTGCTCTTTAATGTCATATATAGAATGCGGAATAACACAAACTGGGCTTACTAATTTAGTATTATTAGTTACTGCCTTTGTTGCCCAAACTTTCAATTTCTTTTTCTCTATAGAATTAAAAAAAATCAAGCTGTGATAACTTTCAGACCACCTCCAAAGGCCATCTACAGTCAAGTTCCTGGAAAAGAATCACCCTTCCTTTGTCACTCTCTGCTTTATCAATGTTATATAAAATGAATGGAAGTCTTGCATGTCCTTGGGCTATACTTACCACATGGTACCAGTGAGCCAGTGCTTCGGGCAGCAGTATTTGGAGGGGCAGCACCAAGCCTCAAAGTGTGCAAATTGCAATAATTTATTCTTAATTTTGTTTCCATGTTATGGACATTTGTGACTCAATTTAGCAAGAGTGCAAAAGCAGGTGCAGGGCATGTGGAAAGGTCATAAGACTCTTTATACTTCATACATGAATATATATGTTAAACCGTCTTTTCTTTAATTTGTGAACTGAACAGTTAAAAAGTAGTTTTGAATATAAAGCAGACAACATGCTGCCTTTATTATTACATTCTAGCAGTAGTTTTACTCAAATGATTACACGACACAAGAGGTGGAGCAAAAAAAGCATAATCAGGTGGCCCTAGGGAAACTTGATGCCTAAATGCAGCTGGGTGGGCTGCTGCTTGCACTAGGATAAAATAATCATAATGAGTTTCATGTAATAAATGTACAATATTGGTAACAATTAGAAGGAATGATTTCTAGCAACAAAAATACATTGAAATGAATTACTAATTTCCTCTGACAGTAGACTGTTTGGCAGGATATGCACTAAAGACTGTAGTTGGAGTGTACTGGGTGTGAATGGGATATTTCAGTAGTCAGGTCATTACTAAGTATAAACCTAAATATCCTAGTCCCAGCCATGTCTTCACACGCGTGGACACATTTACAGAGTTTTGGTTTACACTATGTATTTTTGTTTCCTGATAAGCTGTCTGTTGATAAAGGTTACATTTATTCATTGTTCACTTTTTTTTTTTGCTTTGACGGGACTGTCTTCCAGTTGAATGATTGGCTGTGTCAGTTACCCTTTGGCAGTCTCATTAGTCTGTCAGATAAGATAGCCAGTTACAAAATAAAAATCAGGAAAAGAGCACAGTCAGATGTATTAGGGACATTGTCAGGAGATGACTTGAACCTGTTCCAGAAGACAAAATAGAAACTTCATAATAGCCTGTAAAAGTGCAGTGTGTATAACTACACAAAGGCTTATTTTGCTCTTTTTGAGAAATACATACATAGGGATCTATTTATTCATGATGTCTCTCAAGTTTCATACAATGTTCGCTTAGGATTAAATGTTAGCTGGAAGTTGTGTGAATCTTTGGTGAAGACATAGATAAAAAGACCCCCATAGTTTTTAAATACGTTTTGAAATGACTTCTTATATAAACTAAAAGCAATTTGACTTTTTATCTGTAGTATAGAAAGATGACCTGACCTGTGATAGTTGTGCACGAAAAGGCAAGCAAATGCCAAAGTACTAGTCATTTGTATTACCTCTAGGCTCCCTGCAGCTGATCTTATTTATTATTTTATTTATTACAGGTGTTTTTTTATAGTGCCGTCAATTTATGCAGCACTTTACTAGTGAACATTTGCATCATTCCCTGCCCGCAAGGAGCTTATAATCTAAGGTCCCTATCTTACATGCATACATATGAGGGCCAATTTGGACAGGAGCCAGTTAACATTCTGGCATGTCTTTACAAGCAGACTGGGTCACCCAGAGCACTTCATTCAGATAGTGTCCTGACCTGGGAAACTATCTGAATGATAGTGCTCTGGGTGACTGGGGACCCCCAGTGCTGCAAGACATATGTGTTAACCACTACACCATCTTTTCCCCCTTTACTGACTTTTCATGCCTTGTTCTACATTGTGTATCTCTCTGGGGATGACCATCTTGGTAGAAGATTTGCTTCCTTATGTCACAGCTGTTGATGACTGGTAATCTGATAACTGGTGAGAGAATATTCAAGAAGCAGCAGGAAAGGTGGAGGAAACACAGATCCACAGAATGAAATAATGTGAACATGTTCCCAGAATATGCAGCTTGAAGTATTAACTTATACTGAACAAGCAATGAAAGCACATTAAAAAAAGCTTCAATTACCTCTGTAGCTGTAGGCATTGTGGAGAAAGTAATCAAATCTCAGCTCCTCCCCCCTTACTTGCAATGCCTGCCAGAGCTGCTTTTTTAATATTTGCTGTGGGGGTTCAATACATTTATTTTTTGCCCACGCTTGAATTGTGCTTTAAAGCTGAACTCCAGGAAGATAGAGGATATCAACAGTTAATCAATTTGTATTTGTTAAAGCATCATTAAACATATGTTTTAAATCCAGCTATTCAGTATCGAAATTTGTTTTGGTATCATCCTTCTCTAATAGCAAGTATAGCAGCATTCACACTAGCAGAGGGAGCTTTAGAACTAGGAGGATCCAGTTAGACACTGTTACACTGCACATGTGATAACTGGAAACACGCTGACAGGAGGTCAGTAGACTGCTGCGCCTTCATTGTCTTTTGTTTACCAGGCTGTGATGCTGATGCTTTAGTGGAGGTCAACGATCTAGTTTTGCTGTATCGTAGAAGTGCCCAGATCACACAAAATCTCATGACAAGGATTACAAGCAGTTCCCATACATATATTTCCACTGTGTTTCGTGTTTTTAGCTCCAAATCAGAACTATAGCAAATATCAAAACCCTTTAGTTTAATTATTAATTTAATTATTGATTCAAAGGTAATAAAATACTGCCAGTATAACTGTCTGAAAGCTGTTTTCTATTACAATGTAAGGTTATGCACTGTCAGCCAGTTAGGCTATGCTGCCTTTCAAAGTTCTTCCATCCTAACATGGTTAGAGGTTTCTTTGCTAAAGTATCAATGGTTCTAGAAAGCAGTTGAACCCCAGGACTGTTTTTATTTCGCTGTGTGTATTACACCCCACGTATTACACCCACCTATTCATATTCAGGTACAATATTTGTAAGAAAATGTGCTTAAGAGTTTTACTACTGCAGTAGAGAAAACAGTCATCCCACATTTATTTTCGGGTGACAATTTGGGGTGTCCTATCCCTTTACAGTGGTCACTTTATGTTTTTGTGTTCCTATTCACACAGCATACCTAAAAATAATTTTTAAAACAAATATTTCTTACCTTTTAGATGTACCTGTGTAACGGATCTTAGCAAGCTTCTCTCTCGATTTCCAAGTGAAAGGAAACCCTGTCTGTACCAATAGAAAAACTAGGGACATGCTTAGCTTCCTCTCATTAACGTGCAGTACTTCTTATTCTGAATACAACTGTTGAAATAGTGATTTATCCTTTCCTGAAACCTTTTTACCTGGTCTGCATATAGCAGATACAATCACAGACAATCTTCATCAAATAGGTGATATAGGTGATAATCTTTATTCAATGTGGCAGGTTCTGGCAAACAATAGGATGTGGCAGATGGTTGAAATGACAGGTAAGAAAAGGATGCCTTCCTCTCCTCATGTGCACATGTGGCCTGAAAATGGCTGAATCTTACAGTGAGGAAGAAGAAGTTGTTACTTCATACAAAGGGGTGGAACACAGGAAAAAAGGGTGTAATACAAACATTAGCTATAAAAACATAACAGGACCAATGCATTGCATTGACCATGCAACTGCTGGAGGCAGCACACTTCTAGTTCTTTAACCCTTTGTTAGGACAGACATTTTTCAAATCTAATCGACAACTGATAAAGTGCAGCACAGCACAGTGCAAACAGAGTTAAGCATGTTATTATTAACCTGCCCAGCCCCCTTGCAAAACTCTGGAACAACTTTTCTGTCATAATTGATCAAGTATTGTGTAAGTATCAATGATTTTTTAAAGTTATGCTATGTGAATGAGAAACATCTAACAAATATAAAACAGGTGTTATTTCAATATGGCTGCAAAAGTAGAAATACACTTTAAGCCTTCAGTACAATACAGCAAATCAGCTCACATTAAAAAAAGCTTTACAAAAATTAAATACAAACAGATATTTTTCAAGACTACTGGGTATTCCGATAGGAACTGCAGTTCTCTTTTAGGCTGTAAATTTACTGTTTGGAGGAAAAAAATGCATGGACATAGGTACAATACAATTCTACTTTTAAGGGCTTCTTTGCGCCTGTTGTGTGTGTTTTAACTAGTATCAACCCAAGAGTATTTGGACTATTTTAAAATGTTTTTTAAATAAATTGAAAGTGACCCATTTAGTACAATTGAGTTGAAAGAAGTCATATTAGTAACCAAAGTTTCTAAGTCCTATTGGAAAGTCCTATTAAAGGAGAACTATGGGGTTAAGGCTTTTCCCCATAGTTCTCCTTAGAGTAACGGGAGGACACAAACTAGCGTCCTCCCGTCACCCTAGGCTCAGTACACCGCGAGCTGTAGCTCGCATTATACTGAGACGCCGCAGTATACCGCGAGCAGCAGCAGCAGCAGCATACTGAGACAACGCAGCTGAAGCGGATCCCGACAATTGTGCCCAGCTGCGTGACTGACAGCTGGCTCTGCCTATCTAGAGGCAGAGCCAGCTGTACCCGCCCCCTCCCCCGTCCGTTCCGCTAGTCAGCGCTGGCGGATCGGAACGGGGAGGGGGGAATCCAGTCCCTCCCCTGTCACAGCAGGGGAGGGACTGGATCTACTGAGCCGACCTGTGACAGTCTCACTGTCACAGGTCGGCTAGAACTATGAGGTGAGTGAAAAGCACTCACCTCATAGTTCTCCTTTAAAAACCAAACCAAAACTGTACTGTTTTACAGAAATAACTTCTGTAGCCTTAACCTCTTGGAGCCTAATTTTGCATAAAATACTCAATAAAAGCTAAAAGAACTTCATACTATTAAAAAGATCATTTGTTTCCCATGTTTTATCATTCTCTATTAAGTTATATTTAAGTATTTATTAAAAAATCTACATTTACAATGATCCTCCTGCCAGATGACCCCTGCTGCCAAGCACAATGATTAAAAAGCCTTTTTAAAAGTCAAATATTCCCCTCTGCATCCCATTTTGATCTAATTAAATTAGCATTACCAAAACAGCAGGCATGTTTGCTGATAGATGTCTTGGTAAAGGAAGTGTGTGCTTATATTGGTGCGTAAGTCATTATATACTTACATTAACTAGAGCAGAACTGCAAGAACACTTGTCACTTTTCATGGATAATGTCTACGCGCATTAAAGGCGTTTCAAGTCCACCTAGAGGAGAGGTTCTAATGGGGAAAGCGGATCAATATTTGTCAATGTGTAAAATGATTAAATGCACTAAAGGATAAGGATGC
Organism: Nanorana parkeri; assembly: GCF_000935625.1. NCBI lineage: Eukaryota > Metazoa > Chordata > Amphibia > Anura > Dicroglossidae > Nanorana > Nanorana parkeri. The sequence continues at coordinate 1,787,842 of NW_017306272.1, forward strand.
AGATTGCAGATACTGATGTCTAGAAGCCACCAGGGGGATGAAGAGAAGAAAAACATTAGATCTTTGGAGTGTGGTTGTCAAACGCATTAGTGTAGAGATAAAACAGTTTAAAAAAAAAAAGTAAATTCCTTTGCCGTTCTCCAGTCGCATCTCTCTTCTCTTTTAGTTAACCACACTCTGCATCATTTACATACGCTCCCTCTTGATTTATAGACATAGTTAAAGATGTTCCACTGGGGACAAATGTTAAATTAATATTCAGACTGATAGCTAAAAGAATTTGCTGCTAGCTACATACAATGTTACACTTGCTCTGTAGCCTAAAAACTGACAGTTAATGCAGAAGAAAAAAAAAACTGCAGTCCTCTTCCCTGACTAATATTAGGCACGAGAAAATGATTTATGGCAGAAATAAACGTTTCTAAGAGTTGCTATTAAAGTTCACAGCAATCTCAATCAAGTTCCTCATCATTATTGTCATACTGGGAGTAAATATAGTAACCAATACAGTGTGTACTATAGTGAACCAGTGAGCGCCACTTGGTTATAAATAGCACATGGTGGTCACATCATTATGCGATGCATGCTTATTAATATGAAATGCTTTAATGGTTATTATGCAACTACAATATCAGTAGATGAAAATGTGTCTTATAAAGCAGCACTATAGTATTTTTAGATGTGAAAGAAATTGTAGTGGTATTAACCTCTCAGACTTTTTTTCAATAATGAGTCCAAATCAAATAAATATACTGTACATTTCCCAGCAAAATATTTTCTTTTATCTTTTGGTTACAGTCATCATGTTTCCAAACAGCTGGCTCCAGCTCTCTCAGCTCTGCTTCTCTGAACTTCCTGTCCAGTACAAGTTCAAAAGGGACAGAGCAGTCTCCAGCAGCCATCCATCTACTACCTTGTAGAAGGGAGGAGGGAAGAGAGGGAAGCAGGGTGGAGGAGATCGGTATCCTTTGCTATGCCTGTGTATTTTTGATGACACACAGCTTACTAGCACACACAAGGGTAGCTCCATAGGACCCTGCAAGAGAAAGGAGCAACCCTAAAACAGGATATCAGGGACAGTGCTCAGGGGAGCAGCTGTTTCTATAGGAAACTAAAACTTTTGAACATCAAGGAGCAGCATGCACTGTAAGTGATTTAATCACCATTTGAAATAGCTTAAAGGAGAACTATGAGGTGAGTGATTTCAACTAATCCTCATAGTTAGAGCCGACCTTTGACAAAGAAGCTGTCACAGGTCGGCTCTATTGATTGGGAAGTGAGCAAACACACACCGTCGCTCGCTCACTTTCCGATTATCTCCCTGCAGAGAGCAGTGACCGGCAGTCACCGCTTCCCGCAGGGATTCCCTCCCTCCCCGATCCTCCAGCACTAAGTGGAGGAATGGACGGGGGAGGGGGCGGTCACAGCTGGCTCAGCCTCTAAATAGGTAGAGCCAGCTGTTACTCATGCAGCTGGGTGGATCCAGACAGTATTGTCGGGATCTGTCTAGGCTGCGGCACTCTCAGTATATCGTGGGCAATAGCCTGTGATATACTGAGCTTTGGGCCCCCGGAGGAGGTTAGTATGTGTCCTCCCGTGACCCTGAAGAGAACATTGGGGAAAAACACTTACCCCATAGTTCTCTTTTAAAAACCTTTTGACTTTAATATAGTTTTAAAGCCACACTCCAGGATAAAATAATAATTTACACACCACACTGGGTACGTAAATTATCATTAAAAAGCTGGGTGTTTAGGCAAAGTATCAAAATCTTACCTTGCAGCATGTCATCTCCTATGCATAGCACTGAGTTTCCGGACACCGAGGAGAGGAAGAGATGAGACTTAAGCAGTAAAAAGTTGTCCCATCGCATCACCCGCCCTTCCTCACTATTGTCCATTCACAAAATGTATTTTTCTCAAAGAATAAAAGGCAATTGGTAATTGGAGGAGGAGAGGAGAGGGTGGGGATGCGACATAATTTCTCCTTCTTTAATTCATAATCATGCAAAGAAGAAATCTTAGCAGAGGGAAGTTGTTTTAGGCACCAAAGGATCTGTGCCTATAGGCTTCAGTGATGAAAATCCAGCGCTGATTCCAGTTGTAGTTTTTAATATGAAAAATCACATGACATCGGGGTGGAGCTTATACAAAAGGTTGTTATTATACTTGTGTGGCCAGGGCAGCTTGATGTCTAATACAGTCCTGGACAGATGACAACATTGTGCAAAATATATTTATTACTGCTATTTATATTGCATCAACAATTTATGCAGCCCTTTACATGTGGTTCATTCACAGTGTACTGATTGCATTCCAATGTAATCTAGTGATGACGTGGTGTCAGTGATCAGTATGTTTTTACACTGTGGCTTGGGTGTCGATAGGACTGGCTGTACTGCAACCCATAGACTTACTCAAATTATAGTGAACCTGTTATGAAACAGATACACGGGCTGCAGTGGTTGAAGCCCGAGAGTCACACTGACTGCCTGGTCCTTAGCATTTTTGTAGATCAGCAGTGACAGCAACCATGTTACTCTTATGAAAGGTTTGACAAAAATATCAGATTGTTGACATTTTCTAATCCCAGGGGAAAAAAAACGTATTTTGTACAAAGATCTATGCATAAACTGGTAAACTTGTACTGCCAGGGCATGCATTTCTATGTCTATGCACACAAGCGCTGCACCTGTCACTGTTTCAGGAACAGTTGGCTGGGAAAATTCCATCTGACTGTATCCTCCCATGAGGAATTTTAGGCTATGATTAAGGGCCCTTGCTGGACTGAAACATGTTAGCAATCTTTGTAGCTTCTTTTATGACTTTTAATAAAGAGACGCCATTAAGAGGATTCCTATGAGTGCCAGCTCTTTATCCCTTTATTTTTCATGAGGAATTATTAGTTGGAGATATTTTAGAGAGAACTAGCCTATAGGTTTAGTCATTCTTGCCTAAGCTGGCTGCTATAGGATTAAAGTATATCTATGGCCAAAACTCTTTTTTTTTTAGTTTTGGCTAGAGTGGGAAAGGGTTACGTATATTATTTTGCCAACTATGTTTCATTAATGAGATTTCTTTTCACTCCCTGTTCTGTAGACACAACAGAAGGTGAGAGGGAATATCTCCAAAGTGAGCAAAAGTCACTGCAACAAGTGTCCCCACTGGAAGATTCCCCTTCTATCCCTATTCTGATGACCACTCGAAGTTTGTGATTTTTTCCTTCACTTTCAGTCATGGTGACAATGGTTAAAAGGCCAAATGTAGAGGGTAAATCTCCCCAGTGGGTATGCAAATAGCAATAAAAACTTCCAAAAAAACCCTTCCACATTCCATTCAAAAACAAGAAAAAAGTTTTGGCTCTCGATACACTTCAAGTCTAGCCTTATTTTAAGTCAAACAAAAGAAAGCTGAAAAAAAATGAATGCCGGCACAGCAAGACAAAAAACAGTTTAAATGGCAGCTTCAAAAACAAGATGCTTTCTGACCTGTAACAAATGCAAAAACTACTGCAACTTACTTTATGAAATGAGATCACACAAAATAAGTCAAGACCTGCAGAGAATCAGAAACATCAGGCGTAAAATAACTTTTCTCATTTTAGCATAAATAGGTTAAAATAACTAATGTCAACTACAAATAATGAAACCAGCGGTTATTAAATATTCATGTCGGTTCCCTTGATTTTGTGCACTTAATGACAACATCTGTGAATGTTTTTCAAACTAAAATTGAAGACTCACATGCAGAAGTCACAACTGCCAAATGACTCTCCTTATTTTTTGTTACTGTCAACGATCCAAAGAATTTCTCTATTAAATAATTAATTAGCTGCTACCTTGCCACGAGGGTTTGAAATTTAAGTAAGAATACAGCATGGTTACTTTTTTAGTTTATTCTAACTTAAGGCAACAAACTAGTCCTATTATTACAATACAGAGAATCTATTTAATTACCTGTCAAAAATCTTGTAAGAAGGCAACTACCACAAAGAAGGGTGATGCAAGCTGAGATGGCGCTTTAGGCTGGTTCTTTACTGCTGTGGTAATGTCAGTAATTCAGTAGGTTATTCAAAATATGTAAAAGAAGTCATTTTCAGGGGAGTCAGAAATCCTGGCATACATTTCTACACGTTACATGGGATGTAAGGTGCTCATTAGGGTCTGTATCACTGTTACAGAATGCATCAAATGTTAGCAGGCAAAACATTTGTTTTAGCACTGAGAGGGATGTGCAACAGAGGGAGAGAAATTCCATGGAGAAGTGGGTGCCCCAAGAGATGTGAAAAATAAGTGGATAATCAGCCCATCAACATCTACTATACATGATGTATTGTTATGAACTGTCTGAAAGCAAAGTAGAAGAACAGTTGGGATGACTGTTATTCTTATAAACACAGGCGTATAGAAATAGCCAACACATTTCAGGGGCTTATACAAATTATTAAGGGAAAACATATATCCGGACATGTTGAAGGTTGTATTTGCATGAGCACCTGAAACACATTTGCTAGTTCTGTACTGTCCCCTCAAGACCATATTGAATAAAGAAGTATCTGGACTATTAAATGGCCTGTGGCCCTTCAATTCACAATTTGACACTACAAACAAAGGAGAGGGTGGAGATCCTCTGAAATGTACAAGCTGCCTGTCAAGTAGTCAGATCACCTATATCGACTCTTGCACATCAAAAATAATTAGCCATCCACACCAGTAGGATAAACCTTGCAGGTCCAGCACTTGTTTCCCCACTTTTTTCCCCTGTTAACATTATTTCTTTGGCACAGACGATTTCCATGTTTTACGAGTCCTAAACTGGCTTTGAATATTGTGACAATGCGTAAATAACTTTATATGAGATAAATGTATTTCTGTGGATGATAGGATAAATGTAGTTTTCCTATCTAGTTTAGTGTAGTCTAGTTCAGACTATCAAATGAGAGGAACAGAGGTGGTTTTACATTTCCTGAACTACAGGAACCAGTACTAAGAAAAGATGTCCTTGAGTTGGAAAAAGTCCAGCGGAGGGCAACCAAACTAATTAGGGGTATGGAGGACCAGAGCTACGAGACAAGGCTACTAAATTTAAACATGTTCACATTGGAGGTGAGGAGATTAAGGGGGGATATGATCTCCATGTACAACATGTTCAATGGTGGTAGCAACATTAGCGATAAACTGTTTAAAATTAACTCCATTACAAAAACTAGAGGCCAACACCTAAAATTGTTGGAAAAAAAATTCCAGCACAAGGGGCGAAGGGGGTTCTTCACAGTAAGATCAGTTAGGGTCTGGAACTCACTGCCACAGGCGGTGATTTCAGCAAATAATGTGGAATTGTTCAAGAAACTTTTGGACGATTTCTTAAGGGACCGTAATATAACTGGGTACAAGTAGTACTCCTAAGAATGAGATCCTAATAGGTTGGACTTGATGGACTAATGTCTTTATTCAACCTCAAATACTATGTAACTATGTAATTATATGGTCACACCAAATAACTAAGTTCAGGTACTTCCAATGAAGGATATTGTTAATGTTACAATATCCAAAGACATTTTAGACAATTGTGCACTTCCAACCTTGCACCAACAGTTTGGGTAAGGCCCTTTTCTGTTTCAGAATCACTGGGCCCCTGAGCACAAAGCCAGGTCCAGGGGTGCAGGTAAGTTTCATATATGTCCTAAACCCATTCGCTTTTTCACTTGCACTGGGTGCAGATGTATGAAAGGACACGTCCCAGCTTGTACAATTAGTAGGGCAATCACACTGTTTTCTTGCCTTCTTTCTCTTGAAAGACCAGCATGGTTCTGACTGATATACAGGCTGGCCCAAGACTTTTGACGTATACCTGACTGTTAGAGAAATTGAAAACTTTTAATTCAGAAAGGACATACAGTATTTTATCCTGTAATGGATATATTTCAAAACTAACTAAAGATAGTGATATCTTGAAAATAAATATCTTCTGGTCAGTACGAATATTGTAGTAAAGGATTGTACAAATCCTAGGAGCCAGGTCACCAATGCTCCTGAAAAATTACAGCCGGTGCCTGACTTTTAAAGGAATCTCTAGCTGTTATCAATGGAGCTGGCTCCTACAAAAATCCTGCTGGCTCCTGGACTGGACAGATTAGCTTCTGAATTTCAAATGAATTTGTCAATCCCTGTTGTAGTTTATAGCCATTAATCCCAGCTGTGAAAATGATAGTTTGGACTCAAGTTTGTGGTTGAGGAAATTCCTTTATCATAATGCTTAATATGTACTGTATGAACAAAATATATTTTCACAAATTGTTTCAAAACTTAAACACATTTGGCACAGCACTATGAGGGTTATAGCAGTTCAAGTAACATTGGGCAGCATTGTTTCTGTATAAAGAAAGTAGTTGGTTTATGTAGACGCTTGGGATGTTGTCCAAGTTTTAAGATTTAAGAGATTGTATTCAGATTGAGTTAAGCAATTCTCCAGCATTTATTTATGACATGTCCACCTTTGTTATGTTTTATGCTTATAAAATGTGTCAAATTTGTTAACATTGGAGATGACTATCAGTGGAAATTTGGGGCATAAAGGGTACATATTATAGCCCACATACATTGTAAGACTGCATTCACACTAGCACACTATTCACACTAGCACTCCTACATTTAGGTTATTTGAAAAATAAGGGAAAAAATATCTTATACTCAGCTAAACTGAACATACCTAAGCGCAGTAAATGGTCAGTTTAAATGGCAACATTTTATGCATTTATATGTATTTAGAAATTTATTCTCATGCCATTTTTTCATTTAAGAAATTGATTGGAAGTTAAACCCAAGATATTTTTAATTTAAATAGACCCCAGACAGGCCACAAAATAAAAAAAAGTAGTTAAGGCAGCCCCTGCATTTAAGGTTGTTATTTAATTTATACTATTCATTTTTATTAGAAAAAGTGATCCAGTCCTTTAAATTTAAAATTGTATGTTTGGCTGGAGTATATCTTTAAATTCAGACTTTTATGCTATGTAATAGTCACTGCAAATAGGAATTTATAGATTCTTTAAATGACTGTATTTGCAAAAACCTACTCAGCCTTTTGTACAATATACATTCTGTAACAAAAAGTGGTATTTTACTTTGGGGTAAAAAAAGAAGTTAGCAAAACCAGGATGCTTTTAAATAATTCAGGGGAGTCTTTCCCCCCACTCCCACGCTGCATGGGTTAAATGCTCCTTTGGCTAGGGTTAAGTATTTGTACTTACTTATTCCTTCCTCCCTAGGTAAACAAGCATTTATCTTATACAGTGCAGCCTGAAGTTGGGCTTTTCTAGATTGCGGACTGAGCCACCATACTGCCTAAGTATGTAGAAGTATATTTATTTTTTATTTCAGTGACATTTTCTGAACCGTGAATATCAAGAGTGAGAACGCTTTTTGGACACATAAATAGTCACATTCAAGGCTCTCTACGCAGGAAATTGAAAATCTGCTGAAATTTGTCCCTAAAGCCATTATTAACTCTGTTGGTGTTTTGTACCTTGCTAAAGTTAACATGGTTCAAAGAAGGTAGCCTTCCTTATTTCTCAGATTTCTTTAGCAGCAGGCAAAACTTTTCTGTTCTAACTTCTCAATGTTATAATATATCAGATAAACCCTAGCTCTAATTATTGACCATTAAATTATTATGACCATGATTCAATTAATATTTTATAATAATCTAGCTACGGGAAGCACACATTTTACATGATATCAAAAAATCAGAAGCCTATTTATTAAAATGTTCTTGTTTTAGACTTATAGGTACAATTTAGAATAGGTTTGATACTAGCTGCTTGAATGAATTGTTGGAGTATTGCAGCATTCTCCAGACATTGCTGTGTGTCCGTACAGTGAGATTATTTACTGTGGGTATGACATTGACAATTTCAGGTAAAGTCTTGCTGGTGCTTAATCCTCTACAAGAATGGACAACAATCAGTATAGCACCCCCAGTAAGTCAGAACCTTGGCTGCCCCATGTCTGGGATTGCTGTAATGTTCTCCTCGCTTTGGAGATCAGGGTTCCTGATCTGTTTCTTTATTTAGTCCAGCAAGGGGCAAGTACCTAATATGAGGGTGCCTGAAGTATTTTCTGTATTTAGACCAGTGGGTGATAGGGGGCACATGTCAACTTGTCAAGTAACAGGGTGCCTGAGCTGCTTTTTCTGTTTAGTCCAGCAGAGGGCATTTGCCAAATAGTAGGGTACCTGAGTTGCTTTCTCTATTTAGACCAGCGGGTGATAGGGGGCACATGTCAACTTGTCAAGTAACAGGGTGCCTGAGCTGATTTCTCTATTTAGACTAGCTGGTGATAGGGGACATATGCTACATAGCAGGGTGTCCTAGCTGCTTATTCTGTCTATTTCCTTTCATTTATATATATTTTTTTCATCCATTCTAAATAACTGAGCCTCATTAAATTTCTCACAGGATGTCTTAAAAAGGTGTCTTTTTGGGAAAGTGTGTGAGTTAGTGACTATGGAACCCCATGCACATTGTTAAATAGAGCAATAAACAATTTCCTAGAAAACAAAGCAGTTGTATAAATAGGACATGACCCTGTACTAATGGTTGGAATCACAGGAGAAAGCACTGGGAATTCAGAAGAGAATATGTTTCTTTAAGAAATGTTTGTTGATGGATAACACAATCCTCAGTGGGCTAAATTGCATTGTCTATTAATGGAAGTTAGAAGCGGAGAGCATTTCCTTTTAAAGAGCCAATGGAGATCACTGTGTCCTACTTTTAAATAAGGATATACAAACATCTGACAGCTTGCTTTAAGCTTGAGCAATTTGAATTGACTTAAAAAAAAGATGTTTATTTAGTATTTTTTAAAGTTTCAATCCAAAAAGAAAAAGGGTCTCCAAAACCACAACACAAGCAACACTCAGGTTGCAACTGAAACAAGGAACAGACACACATACGCACCACACTGTATACACACAACCGACCCCTGACCCAGACTACAATAAGATAATACCCATCAGGTCAGCTCAGCTCAGCACCACCCATTGTTTTTCAATAGACGTGAACTATATTCAAGCATCCAAAATTGGAATCCTCATACAAGGACATCACACTTTAGTCAATTTCTTAGGGCAAGCCCTGGCTTCATAGATCAATTTGTAATTAGAAACAACCTCATCCACCAGAGTCAAAAACATCTCAATAGTGGGAGGTTGGGGCTTTTTCCAATGCAACAAAATAGCTTTACAAGCATAAAAATCAGATCAGAATAAAGTCCTCTCTGCAGAGTGGGAGGTGAATGGTTCCACAATGCCCAGCAGCATCACTGACGGAGTGAGAGGGAAGGCAATTACTTATTTTGTAAGAGACCATAAATGTGGACCAATATCCCTGGATGCATTAACAGCACCAGAAAATATTAAAGTGACACTAAACTCAAATCATCACTGAATTGGTACTGACACTGTCCTTCCTTCTGGAGGGTAGCTACTTTTGTTCCCCATGGTCCCTGTGTGTGTTGTAACGTAGCCACCGCTCCAAGCTGAGTAGACAGCAGGATGGAGCATGAAGGTATAAAGCTGACTAGGTGCAAGGAAACTTTTTGTTAAATATATTTAACCGCTTGAAGACCAGGTGTTTAGATCCCCTACCTGGCCAGGCCATTTTTCAGTGTTCAGCGCTGCGGTACTTTGACTGACATTTATTCCGTCACGCAACGCTGTACTGAAATTAATTTTATACCATTTTTTGGGGACAGATAGAGCTTTATTTTGGTGGTATTTAATCACCACTGCGGGTTTTATTTTTTACTATATTCAGGAGAAATTACTGAAAATTTTGAGAAAAAAAAGTTTTTTTTTACATTATGCTATAAAACAACTAATATTACCCACTTTTTTGGTAAAATATAAAAGATCGGGTCACGTCGGGTAAATAATACAAGCGATCCGCCGGCTCTATAGCCGGCGGATCGCTTGTATATTAACGGGCATCGCTGCCTCTTTTCAAATAGCGGGGATTTCCCGCTCGCGCGCGGCGCGCCCGAACGGGCGGATGTAACAGGACGTGTATACACGCCCAGTTACATCCAAGAAGCTCCCGGCAGGCCGTGTATACACAGCGGCTGGCCGGGAGGTAGTTAAGGATAACTTTAATTTGAAAAACAAATACAGACCTACAGGCAGTTTGTAAGCATGAATCTATTAACCAATACATTGGTGGTGGTGGTGGTGATGGTGGTGTGGGAGGGTGTTAAGCATATACTTCCAGAAGAGAATGTCTAGAGTGGCAATCTCCTTTCATCTACAAAGAACAAAGGTGGCCTTGGTGACATCATTCAAATCTGGATCAGATAGTAACATTGTACCTACTCATTTGTTATAACACTTTCCACCTATTTCATGGTGGTACTTGTTTTAACTTCAGTTATCCTCTAAACACTGTTTTCAATGTTGAAGAAATTTTGTCCCCAATTAAAAAATTGCAAGTAAAAGCGCAGAAATATCAAGTGTTTTCCCGTTCCTTAAATTTTGCTTTATTCACTTGCAATGTGCCTTTGAACTTGCTAGAAAATGTTACTAGTCTAGGAGAGTCAGTTCTTTAGGACAGCTCCCTCCCTCCTTGAATGTCATAGCCCTCACCTCTTCTGGGAGTTTCTAATTACTATCTGTGCTGGCAGCTACTCCGCCCTTTCCCTATATCTCTATGCATACCCTTTTATGTAGCTGCCAGGGAGGGGAAGAGTGAAGGAGAATACTATAAAGTGCCATTTGAGTGACAACTCTGAGTCTGCTGGGGCAGCTGACTCACATCCACAATGGCAGCGCCGAGCATCAGTCTCAGGTGTTTTGGATGTTTACACAAGGGAGATTTTTACAGGTAAATAACATGCTTAAAATATGTTAAATGCAAATACAATCTTATGGGATGGTTTTAGCTATAGAGGATGGTTTCACAAAAAAGTATTTTAAAGCAAAAATAAATGTTTGTTATTAGTTGTACAGGTAAGCACAGCGCTTTACATCATTGTTTCCCAAGGTTTGAGCTAGACACGGCTAGGAATCCACAGACTCATTTTTGCCAGTCATTGGTCATTCAGCTGGTCATCTTAGAAAAGTAACATATAATTTTGTTAAATAATTGCTTTCCTGTTTAGTGAATTGAAACAGAATGGGAAGTCACACACAGACTGTCCTAGCAACTTACCTGTGAGAAACAATAGTGATTTGGCAATGTTTTCTAACCTGCTTACTTTTTCAAGCCAAATCCCCAGAGAGCATTCTTTGTGCATTTAATCCAGATCTGTGCAGTAAACCAGCATGAAACTGCAGAAGCTTCCTGTGTCTCCTTGTGCAGGTTAAGTGGTCTTGTATCCGCCCCTCCAGTAGTTATCTGCAGGCAGGCTGCAGTGGATGGACATGCAGGGCTGGACCTACTTATAGAGAATGCTTATAAACACCCAGGGGAATAGCAGCAGGTGAAGCAGCAAAAGCTACTGCAAGTGGATTTCTAGTCAGTAAGGGGCCCCTGTGCAAGACCAATTTTCATGCCTCCGATTCGACTACTGGTCAAGTAAAACAACTCACTGTGTATTGATTGAAAGCTAGATAGATGTGAGCATTGTCCAAACATTGTGACAGTGGGAGAGGCAAAGCACCCATGTGAAAAACATCTAGTAAAAATGAACCCCAAGGTCCTAGAGGGCCCTTGTACATCTTCACTGTCTACACATATTGTGTGTCCACCCCTGCTCAAGGGATAATGGGACCTCTGTGACCACTTGTTGCTACTTTGTAGACATGTGCGATTCGTTTCGTTACGAATCGAAATTCTTACGAATTTTCCTGAAATTCGTAAATTCTAAAGCATCCGAAATCCGAATTGCAGTTTCCGAATTATATCCGAAATACGAAATTCCGTTAACGAATTTCGGATCCGAATTTCTTTGAAACAGGAACTAATATTACCCCTGTAAATGAGGTTGAACAACATGACAAGATTTTTTTCAATCCGAAATATGGATCCGCTGCTGCTGAGGGTTGCATTACAATACACAGGCAGGAAATAAGAAATTCCGTTGGATTTCATTCCGTTACGAACATTTGTTATATTGAAATTAAAAAGCAAAGTACATTTGTTAATATATTGGAGTTGATGGTAGTTTTTTTTTTAAATCCGAAATCCGAAATTCGGATCCGGAATCCGTTAACGGAATTCGTATTTCGTTTGGTTGACCAATCAGAGGTTTTCTCTTCTGCTGCTGAGAGTTGCATTACAATACAGGCAGGAAATACGAAATTCCGTAAACGGAATTTTGGTCCGTTAAGAACATTCGTTATATTGAAGTTAAAAAGCAAAGTAATTTTATATTGGAGTTGATGGTAGTTTTTTTTTTATCCGAAATACCTAATTCGGAACTGGAATCCGTTAATGGAATTCGTATTTCATTTGGTTGACCAATCAGAGGTCTTCTCTTCTGCTGCTGAGAGTTGCATTGCAATACAGGCAGGAAATACGAAATTCCGTTGACGGAATTTCGTTCCGTTACGAACATTCGTTATATTGAAGTTAAAAAGCAAAGTAAATTTATATTGTAGTTGATGGTAGTTTTTTTATCCGAAATACGAAATTCGGATCCGGAATCCGTTAACGGAATTCGTATTTCAGATAAAAAAACAACTACCACATCGACTCCAATATTAACAAAGGTATTTTTGGTTTTTAACTTCATCATAACGAATGTTCGTACAGTTACGAAAATGTGCCGAAACTAACGAAAATTCGTATTTCGTATGAATCCGAATTGAGTTTCGGACACGAATTACGAAATACGAAATAACAGATATTCCGAAACGGAACACATTTTTTGAAGGCGCACAAGTCTACTACTTTGTCACCTCCCCCAATAAGTAGCCTACTTCTTCTTATATGATTGCATTTCTTCAACTTTAATAACATCTGGAATTTTTGAGACATTCTTTGCCATGTATTTCTATGGGTCTCGTGACTGAAAGTGCCTGAAGGAGGTGATTTTCTTGTTGCCTGCAGCAGGCAATCATGTTCCTCCTTTTAGGGTTCTATTCAAATATGAGAGAGTTAAATGGAGAACCTTATGTATTTTTCCAGGCAACAAGTACAACCCTTTTAATATTTTCAGTCATTATGGCAATCTACATATACTGTAGCAGTAATCTTGTGTAATACAATGTACAGTTTGGTTAACTGATTTTTTAAAATATAAATTAATTGTATATGTGTTATTTTTACTTCTAGCTCAACTCCCCAATTCACCTGCAGTCCGAGTTCCTTCTCTACGTGACCTCCCTGCCAAGCTACAAGATCTGTACCAGCAGGGCTTCACTGTGGCAGTTATACATCCATTTGTTCAGTTCAGCGAGGGCAGTGAAAGGACTCCCCTGGAGGAGATGTTCCGAGTAGTCCTCATCAAGAAAACAGAAAGGTAATTAACTATTCATGCCAAGACATATACCATATTATATTCGGGACAGCTTATACTCGAGTATATACGGTACTTTATTTGCTAGTTTGTAATTCTTTCTTTCAGTACTGTACCTGTAGAATGTTTACAGATATGTTAAAGGGATGCCCCACATTTTAGAACATGTTTTTTTAAATTATTTCTGACTGTTATATAAGAATATAGAAACCATATTTGCACACTGATTGTGCAGCATTCACACCATGGGCACGGGCAGTTTAATGCCCCTACATAGGTCATGACCAGTCAGTAAGTATCTGTTAGTTTTAGGTCCAATCTAAGTCGAATCTAAATTATACTATATACTAAACTATACTATATATTTATACTGTATGTGTGTGGGATTTGCACCATAAACCCTGGGAGGCAAATGCCTGCATCTTTTCAATTTCCCAAAGATTGTCCTAAAACTGAAGGAAACATGCCTATTCCAGAGAATTAAAGCTCATAAACAATATATTAGTATTAAAGGGATTTTACAACAAATGTCAGCTCCATGATGGCATCACAGCTGTTTGAAATATACATATTGTAACCAGCAGATTGTAACCGTCATAAACTTACCTTACCCCATCTTCCACATCGCTGGGCATCATATCACTATCCTCCCAGCTAAATTCCTGGGGAATGATGAGTACTCTAGAGCAAGGGCATCTTCTTATGAGAATTGGGGCTTCTCTGTATTTGCTAGGATCTCATTGGAGGGAGCATGATATCACCCCTACCTAGGCACTGTGGGCAGAAGACAGGGGTGAGGTAAGTATATAACCTAACATTTAATTACAGGTACAGTTTTCAACTGCTTGTTTGCAGTGCTTTTTTCAGGGAGAGGGGGCCCAGATCTAATAAGTGGTGCTTTCATTTTTGGTGCAAGGTCAGCTTTAAGTAGAGAAAGAATGATATGAAAGGTCAAGGATTTTTCAGCTTGCAACTGCATCTACAGTTTATTATATTAATCTATGATCTGTGGAAAGCATATGTCACCTTTTGGATTGTTAGGGTTTGTAGTTTCCCATTTTCTGCAGCATATAATATAAGTGGAGCCAGTTAAGACACAAACAGAACATTAATGTGTGTGGTCAAACATTAATTACGCATCAATATCAATGCCATCAAAGGGAAATCTGCTAACACAGAGACAGCATGTGCAGTGATGGGATGAAATTGGAATTTTATGGTGGATCTTCACACCCGGGTTGCAAGAGTAAGTATACGTTTACAAATAAGCTGCCCCTTCATCTTTTATCCAAATTCAAGGAAACCTGCTGGGAATGATAGAAAAACGCTGTCACTGATCACCTCTCTTTTAGTGCAAGTTCACTGGCTTTCTTCAATATTGGAGTCTCATAGTCTTGAGGGAAAATAGGGAAAAACAAACACAGAAGACAGCGCCTTCTCCTCGCGTGATAATGTTTATTTATTGGGAAAGCCTAAGGAATAAAAAACTACTCACATGTAAACAGTGGAAATGAGCGATAGGATTCTCAACACACCCAGGACAGAGCTGTAGAACTGACGCGTTTCAGGGGAAATAATCCCTTCCTCAGAAGCTAATATAAACGCTTATTTATGTACTAATACTGCTTGTGTGTAAAATACATTTAAAGGGAACCTCTGCCCATATCATGCATACTAAAATGTTTACTGTGACAGCGGCAGTCTCAATACCCACCGTTGCCATCAGAATAATGTTGGATATCTATTTACTCATCATAACCTCATCTTTTATATTTTACAAAAAATGGGTATATAGTTGTGTTTTTGGCCACTATATTTACCAAAGTGCATTTTCTTTTACAAACTTTAAGGGTTTGATACAGAGTTGCGCTAAAATTGTGTGATTTAAAAATTTGCAACTGCCACCATTTTATTTTACAGGGTCTTTGCTTTCAGAAAATATATAATGTTTGAGGGTTTTAAGTAAATTTCAGGACTAAAATGTGGATTATAACATGCGTGCAAAAAACAAAAAAATTAAAAAGGCCCCGGCAGCGAAAGGGTTAAAGTGTCGATTATTGGGAAGGGTTAGAACTTTCAACATTGTTTTTATTGCTGCCCCATGCATTCCTCGCTTGGAGACCTCTCCACCTTTTCTTATACATGCATCACAGGGACAGTAAAGACTCACAGGCAGAAATAAAAGCTTCAATCTAAAACTTTAAAAAAAATATTTTTGACTGGACGGTTCAGTTGACCCAAAACTGAGATTTAATTGGTAAGCTGAATGTCTAACTGGCCTCTTGTATGTCTCAGTAACTTAGAAGTGATATCTCTATCCAAACTAACATGGAATCTCACCCTTGCAGGGGCAGTCTCATTCCTTCTGCTATACCATAATTTTTTTTTTTAAAGAATAGGAAATCAGTGCAGGGGAGTGAGGGGCTCTGATACTGGTTGTAGCAACAGGGCAGACCTTAGAACAGGGTGCATAGAGCTCACTGGAGAGAGTGAAAAAGGTTTGTAGGTGAAACCATAAATTTTGGGTTGTCATCAGAACAGCAATATATGAGATATCTTCCAAAGGGGACACTAGTTCTGGTGACCCTGCTGACATTGAGGGATGTCTCTCTTTTTGAAAGGATGTCCTCTCACTGCCTGTTGTGGCTATCAGACAGGATGTTGAGGGAAATCTCTCCAATAGGACACAGATGTCAAAAAAGTAGCTGATGGGTTATAACCCTTACTTTATCCAAAACGTAAAAAATTGTTTTTGCTTCAGTTTTACTTTAATGATAGAACAGCTTTTTCTTTAGTGCAACATGGAGGCCAATACCTAGAGCAGCAAATTAAAGGGGAGATATCAAGTCACATACATTTCAAACTGTGATCATTTACTGTCCTACTGCCTCTTCTGGCCACATTTGTTCCTAAAGTCTGCAACACTACTTGTAGGAGGTGCCAGGGATGTTTAGAGGTGTCAGATGACTCACTACAATTAAAATAACATGACATTATATCTTCCTTTTCCCATTTAATGGTCTGTATAAAAGCCGTGACTATAATACAGACAGCATAGTTCAATGTGACATTAGCTTGTACTAAAATAATAACATAAGGCAAAAGGTTGTACAAAAATGCGGCATTATTCACGTGCACCTTGTATTCATTTATATAAAGGTGTCAGCAATTTGCTGTAGCAGCTGTAAGAGGATGTGCACCGTCATTAGAAAACTGTCATCACTGGGGTCATTTGTACATAATAGTGTACTTGTTCAATAAATTTGTAGGATGGATTTCTGCAATTTCCTATACCAGTAATGAAGTAACACCTTTTGTGAGGGTGTTGCATGTTTAACATTCATTGCTAATAACCAGATTTGCACTTGCCAATCTGAATGATATTGTAATGAACATTAACCAGTATGGCTTTAAGATATGGATTCCTGTTTTGCTTTTCTTATCCTCCTTCCCCAGTGACAACTTAATTATATTCAAATAAACCTTATTGTTGTGGATTCCATTCTTGTAGTAGCGGCGTCTGATGATGTGTATTCATTAATATTCGCAGCATAGAGCTCCCAGACATTTTTCTTTTGAAGACAAAAGCAGAAGGTTTCTTGCCTGTTCTTGGCACAGATTGCAGAGGTATTCATTAGCAGACATGCAGGCCTATTTAATAAAGCAGTACAAGGGCAAAGATGGCGTGCAGTGTGCAGTAGCTGATAGTTACCAAGCTGATTTCAGTTTATGGGAGTCTAATCGGTAAAACCAAATTCAGACTGGCTCTTATTAGCTACTGAGCATTGTACATTAATATTTCTCTTACTGTATTTGCAAATTATATTGCAGAGGGAATTTATGATTTACCGTTATTTCAACTGCAGCCATATAAATATATAACTTTTACATTATCCCCTATCAGAGTGCTGGTTATTTTCCAGATGGCCACCAAGTCAAAGTTTGCGTTTGGTTGGTAGTTATCTGGATAAGCATGCTACACCTGCCTTCTTGAAAATGCCTGTTGTTATGCCCCCCCAACCATTTCAGGCTCATGGAAAAACAGTATATTGTGTTAAAATTGTATCTATGTTAAAATTACTGTGATCAACTATAACCATTTAACACTTTTGTTAACAATCCCTGCAATGGGGGAGCATCTACCATGCAGTAGAGTGCCCTGACCCTGAAATAATATGCATCTGTACAAACCCTTTCCATTTGCACCATCATGCATGATTGGTGTAATGAAATTATCTGCACTCTTTTTCCCTAAATCAATACCTAAGCAGCTGTGCCAAAGTGAAACAACTTCCCAATATATACAAAAAATGTACTGCATTCTAACTAAATAGTGAAATTGTGTCCCAAAACTAAACCCTAAATATATCCATAAATCATATCACATCATATCAGTAATGAATAAAAAAAAAACTGAATGACATAAAGATATATATCCTAGAGTGTTCACAAGCACATTGCTAGTGAAAACAAAGTCCATGCGATGACATACAAATATGTAAGCTTACAGCTCTTCACCTGTATATCACCAGGTACTATTCAGTCATTGTTCCAGGGAACACACCCTTGGATGATCACAACAGTGATAGTGATAGCAAAGAGTGTCCACACCTTACAATGTGCTCTTAAATTCTTATAATCAGCTCACCAAGTATAGTGGACCATATAGCAAAATAGTCAAATGCATTTAAACGTTTCCTCCAGTCAATCCCCGTCTGTAACTTCCTCCACGTTGGGTCACAATTATGTTATTAATCCCAGATAGTATGATGACATATACACTATAATCAGTTCAGAGGTTCTCTCCACCAAACGATATCATGCATGGTTTTTAGAGGAATGCAGAACCTGTACACATTGTGAACCCATGGACCCATAAACATTGTAAACTGACACTTTTGTCTGCAATGCAGGGTCCTCCAGCTGTGTTTGTCTCAGACCTCCAAAGCTGACTCTATGATATGCACATAACACCCATATTTTACGTGGTTTCTGACGCTCCCCTTCTGATGGGCCTTACCGCATACCTGCCAACTTTCTGAGATGGGAAAGAGGGATACTTTTTAGCACAAAGAATATGATGAAACAGAACACCCCCACTTACATGGGCCATAAAGAATTAATACACAAAACATTTTGAATAAAGATATGAGTGATTTTTTTCACCCCATTTTTCTTTTATATGGTTAAATAAAAGGTTTAGCATAAAATAAAATATTTTGTTGGTAAATAGTACATTTTTAAGTGGTTTAAACATTAGAGGGACAAGCAATGAGGGAAAAGGATGGAGGGGTTAGTTTCCACAAGAGGGACAGCCCTTCCAAATGAGGGACAGTTGAAAGCTTTGTTACTTGATACATACTTGCCAACATTATGGTCCCGGATCTTGGAACACTGTTAACCCCGACAATGGTCTGCATTTCATGCTCCCACTTTCTGAGTGGATGTACCAAACTGATGCCCTTCCTTGCACCTCTAAATATGCCGTCCATCATGCTTACTTTACTAGTTGGTCCAGACCCACCTTCAAATATGTGGGAACTGGTCACACACAGCCCTGATTCCTGCATTTACTGCCTTTTGAAGTTACTGCGCAAAAGAGGCACTCAGCTGCAAAGGGAAGTTCTCCCCAAGCATGAGAAGACATGATGATTTAAAAGGAAGAGCAGCAAAGAGAAGGGAAACTACCATGTAAGGCACACATTACAGTATTGTTTTATGTTAAAAAATCTGAGGGTTTAATGTCACTTTAAGGTTAATGCCGTGATCCTGGGACATGGCCTGGAAAACAGCATCGGTGAGCAGAGGATCAAGATGCAGGACTAAGGGCCAAATGTGTCTGTTTATATTTAAGCATTGTATGGCTGCGCTTCAGCCAAGGCAGTGTTTTTTTTTTAATTGAGTCCTTAGTGGGTTTTTGGAATGGCATTTGATTTATGTATCTGCGTAACTGCAAATAGTGCATTTTGTATCTTTTTCCTTCCTTACTTCTCTAATGACAGCTTTTACTGTCCCTTTAGGTCCTCAGCATAGCATGACATTGTACTGTTTGTATAAATGATTAATTAAATAAAGTTGGAATAAGGTCTGAAAGACTTGAGAACATCTTGGCATAGCCATCGTGCTTGAATACCCTAATCAACAGAGCTGTACATTTGCATGCATGCTCATTTGCGCATTCCTATTCATACCTTCATGTGTAAGTCTACAGGTTATTTAAATGTCAATGCACAGCATAACATTCGGTACATCTCCAATAAAAATGCACGAAAGCGTTAATTATGAATTTCCATAAACGGAGTAACAAAGTAAACAGAACAATTCTACTTGTTTTGCATAAGTCATTATTGTACTGTAATCATGAAAGTGTAGCACACTATTAGCTACAGACTGAGAGTGCAGGCAGAGTGCAGAAGGAAACCAATTTCAAATAAAAATCAAATGTCTTGCACCATGCCTTTCTTTCATATGAGGCTTCATAGAATTCCAGCATGCCCACATTACAGTGACTGCAGGACCCTGCGAGCATCACACCCACAGCCATAACTGCAAACAGCTGAGCAGGAAATGACGCGTAAACTTAATTACAAGAAGCAGCATGTTGTTCCTAGTTCAGAACACAGTGAATATTTTACATCGCTTTGCATTTCATACTGTCTTGGGATATTTATGGAGGAAATATACTGTATGATAATGACTATATGGACAAACTTGCTCCGAAATGAATGAAATACAGCTTTTACCATTTTTTACCGCTACTGACTAGGTGGCCAGCCTATTAGGTAATGGCATGTTCTTTAGCTGGCCATGCACCTATTGTGTTTTCTCCTTCACCCAACAGGCGTAAACCAAAAAAAAAAATGCTTGAATTCCTCATCCGTGCTAAGCAGTGTTAATGGGGGAAATCCCCACTTGCTCGGGACTTCAAAGCAAGTGAAACTCCTCACATAAATGGAAAAATAAAAGTCCTGTGAGCCGGTTCACCACCCATCACGGAGTGTTCTTAATGTGAGATTTTAGTGATTGGGTTCACATTTACTTTAAGATATTCAGGCTGATTTACTGAAGGGAATCTTCACTAAAAATATTGTGTGAACATTCACTTCAATTATCCAATCATGTGAAAAGCAAATTCCTGATCACTTTGAATACCCAAGCATGTGCAGATGCTTTTAACATGATTGGATTATTGAAGTGAATGTTCACTAATTTTGTTCACTAATCACAGTGAAGACTCTTGATTGCCTTTATTAAGTCACCCTGAATATCTTAGTAAATGTAAGTATATGAGAACCCCGTCTCTATAATCTTACATCAAGAACACTCTATAATGGGTGGAGAACTGGTTCACATACCTTTTTTCCATTTATGTAAAAAAAAATTCCTTTCTTTTGAGTCCAAAGCAAATGGAAAATTATTGAGATTTTCTGATCTCTTTCTGGCTGCAAGTGTCAAATATGAAATTTGCATGTGCTATGTTTCATAATTATCTGGTTAGAAATAAATAACAAATACACTTTTAACGTGTTTAGGTAATAAATATTGTATAGCTACATTGTATAGCTACAATATAGATTCCCTTTAATGAAGTGTACTATCCTGTTGGAAGGTTATTGTTGTTTGTATAACGCTGTGGATAATGAGCCCTTAGAGATGTAAAGGTGTATAATATGGAAATTGCTTTTCTAGTTATTAGAATGCATTAGGAATGTGATCGATCCAAGTCTGCTTTACCTTGGATCATTGTTACATGGATGGTGTCCAATGCTGATGATTTAGCCTCTATAAATAATGAGCTTTCTTTGGACTATCCTAAGATTTAGAAAGAGGAATATTTATTAAAAACGCTAATGTCCTATAAAGAGTCGCTTAAAGACACATATAATTTCAGCAGGACATTCAAGATTTAAGAAAGGCATGAGACTTATCAAAAATGGACCTAGCCTACGAACTGTGGTGAACCTGGGATCAGATTGCAGATGGATCATGGGTGAAAATGCAGTATATATATTAGGTTTTATTATTGGGAGATTGGTGCAGAGAGCTATACCCTACCCTAAGACTCACTCTGTAATGCTCACACTTACCCACACTGCATCTCTAACCAAAAGAAACCAGCCCTCTCTGTAAACCTTTAGTGCTCTTCATAATAAACCAGTATCAGCTTTGCAAATCTTTAGACTTTTTTTCAGAAGCTGGTCACCAGTGGCAGTCTTTGTAATGTTCTCATTAAAGGTTTGCATGATACCGATCATTTGATAGGGGGCTAATGAATGAAAATCAGCCCATAGCGAAATTCATTCACCACTGCCTTCCAGTAGCCCTAACACTAATCTTCCTTATGTAAACCTAACCCATTTTTAGCAAGGTCCTATTTACTAACCAAGGAGCAGGCAGACATATTAGTAGTATGTAAAATGCTATAACATTTATCAAGCCAAGGCATTTTAAACATTGTGGTTGGCCAACAGTCTTTATAATGTTTTCCTTTGATATCTGCTGCACAAAATCTTGCTGATGATGTTTGTGACACCAAGGGGGTGATTTACTAACCTAAACACACACACACACACCAGATGTGTGTGATTTTCACACAGCAAAACGTATTTATCAACCAAAAAGTCTCTAAAAGCATATTTCCATTAATGCCATATATGGAAAAATCATGCACATGATGCATATATAATGCTGCTTCACAGTTTAGACAAAAATGGTTAGCTCATGCATTTACATTCCTTGCATTCATCAACGCAAGCAACACAACATAGAGCTAATTTACCCAACATCACCTTGGAATTCCTTCAGAGCTTTGCACAACACACCTGCTGGGTGTGTACACATTACAAAGGTGTTTAGATTCCACCCATAGATCATGCTGGGAGGGAACACACTGCAGAGGTGTATACACGTTTGTGGTGTGTTTATAAGGTTAGTAAATCAACCCCCAAGACACTCATCATTTTCCTGGGGAACCATTTTTGTTATCTATATATTTTAAAAAAAAAAGCATTTTCTTTTTTTAAATCTTCAAAACAACTGCAATATTCTTTGTAACTTCTCAGATTCCCCCACCATCTACCATGAAAGTAATTCAATCTGTGCATATCATTTCCTATCACAATATTGTGTCTGATTCTGCTTTAGGGTACATAAAACACATTCATTACTTATGCCTTCTCAAAGGTCAGCATATGCTTAGCTATCAGTTTACTACAAATCATCTCACATTACCAGCATCAGCTGTTCAGAAAGCACAGTATTATGACAAAAATATATCATCATATTAAAGAAAAAACCCTAAGTCAAATTTCTCTACATACAAAAGTTAACTTATTTTGAAAATATTATTATCAGATGTAGTCTTTTAGTATTAATGAACCCAGCTTGATAAAACTGTCACTTTTTTAATATGTGATGTAGACTGTAGGTATAACATTTAGTGAAGGTCTGGGCAGGCCAAAAACTAACAATGCAGTGATGGAAATAAATAACCTTGTTTAGAGTATGACTGTAATCTCATCTTCTAGCTATTTTAAAATAGTACCTTTGTATTTAATTGCCCCTTTTACTCACTTAAACCTCTGGTACATATGTCCCAGCACCGAGTCCTTTGAGTAATGGATGCAGAGTGCTGCTTTGGGTGTCCACATCACGGCCTGCATGACATGAACACTTCCCATTGCCTATCTAGCAGCAGGATCCTCTCAGGATGGATGACATCAGCAAAAGGAGGCCAATGGAGACTGACCAGCGCAAGTACAGATCCCCCGCACCCAGAAATAAAGCTAGCGAGGGACATGGATGGCAGAATCAAGCCTGTGACACACTACACGCGAGGCAGCGGCACGCAGGCCTTCGCGTGCAGTGTGTCTTGTAATTTTCACTCTGGCGTGTCAACTTGCGAAATATCTAATAGCTAAGCATGCCAAAATGAAAAATTTCTAGTGACCATTGGCGTTTTCTCTATTTTTGCCCTAGTAATTATGGCATTTTCTGTGGCTATCGCCCCTAGTAACCTATGGCATGCTGTTTGACTTTTTACCTAATGACTGATGGTGTTCTCTGTGACTTTTTTTCCTAGCAAATATCTGGATTCTCTATGACTTTTGCCCTAAGTGAGCAATAGTGTACTTTGTAGCTTTGACCCTAGTGACTGATGGTGTTGTTTGTGTCTATTGTGACTGTTGCTGTTCTCTGTAATTTTTACCCCTAGTGAGCAATGGCTTATCTGCATCTTTCATCTAATGGCCACTTCCATACTCTGCAGCGTATTCCCTGTAACCAATGACATATGTTTGACTTCTTTCTTCGTAACAGATGACATGCAACCTTAGAAGCTCAGATTCAGTCAACCTTGTAAAAATGACAGCTTCCTCCTAACTTTTGGGTTTTTCTCTAGTCTAGTCTTGGAGCTAGTCATAGTTTGCTGATTAGCTTTTTGAGATCTGATGTTTAAAGGAGAACTATAAGGTGAGTGCTTTTCACTCACCTCATAGTTCTAGCTGACCTGTGACAATGAGACTGTCACAGGTCGGCTCAGTGGATCGGGAGGTGAGCGAACACATACCGGGTTCGCTCACCTCTCGATCCTGTCACGGCTCTCTGCCGTGACAGAAGGATTCCCCTCTCCCCGCTCCGATCTGCCAGCGCTGACTGGTGGAACGGACGGGGGAGGGTACAGCTGGTTCTGCCTCTAGATAGGCAGAGCCAGCTGTCACTCACGCAGCTGGGCGGATCCCGTCGTCTAAGTCGGGATCCGCTCCAGCTGCGGCGTCTCAGTATACCGTGAGCTGTAGCTCGCGGTATACTGAGCTTAGGTTAACGGGAGGACGCTAGTTTGTGTCCTCCCGTTACCCTAAGGAGAACTATGGGGAAAAACACTGACCCCATAGTTCTCCTTTAAGTTAAATATATACAGTACAGGGTTATTTACCCTTTAAAAGGGTGAAGAGTGTGGAGAAGTGAACAATCTAGGACAACATAGCTGAACTGGAAAGTAAGCTGAATTAGAGAACTTTTCCAGTTCAGCTTTTTTAGCCCAGACTGTTCACTTCTCCTGCCTTCTACAAACCTCTTCACCCTTTTGTGAATAACGCGTATGGTGTTTTTGTATGTAAAAATATTTTTATTTACATTTTCTTATCTTGTAATTATCTATGAATTAATGTATATAATGTAATATACACACAGTACAGTATATGCAGCTGTACCCTACAATAATTCCTTTCTGCCACTGCATGTTGCTAGTTTTCCTGTGGGCCTTGGCACTCTGTACTGCAAGAGAACATTGCTCACATTTCATAACATGTGCCATGCCCTGTGATGCAAGGGACCACCCGCCATTGACACCAAAGGTAAGGAAGGACCTGTGATGTTACTGAACTGGCCAGAGGACCCTTGGGGAAAAAGGTATGTTTCATTTTTTAAGTGCGCATGCGCCCACCCCAAGATCCTTTGCGGCCGCCAGAGACTCTTCAGATGTTCGGACGAGAGCGCGTGGCGAAGACACAGGTAAGTTTAAACCTGTTTGAAAAGTTTGTGTTTTACAAAAAAGTTTTTGCATATATCAAAGTTCCCCTTTGTGCTTTGCAGTAATCATTTTGCACCAAGCTCACTATATGGACCATTTATGTGTTTATACATGGTGATCATGTCACCCCTTAATCGCCTCTTCTCCAGAGAGAACAAATTAAGTTCAGCTAATCTTTACTCATAGCTCAGGTCCTCCATGTCTCAGTTTAGTTTGCCCTTCCTTGCACTCTTTCCAGTTCCACAACATCATTTTTGTGAACTGGTGCCCAAAAATGTTGACAGTACTAAAAGCATCAGGCATTGTACATTATGTAATGGTGATGGGAAGGTAAAGTAAGGGCAGCTCAAGAAGTGTGTACCTGACTTTTTTTGTTTTTTATATGATAGGTGCATTTCATAATATAGTATGACAAACATATGTTTTTACTATAGCTTCCGAAGATATGGTAAAGTGAAGACACGGGGGCAAGGAATTCTTAACTGTCTTCCAATGATTGTAGCGCCACTGATTTAATTAACTCTGATAAATCCCTCCACAGGCCACAGTATTAAGTTGCGCTCTATGTACTCTTTAACTTATAGGACACTATGAATTATAATGTTCTCCATAACATAATTAGGATTAATTGTTATGAGCCAGTTCTGTTATTCATATTTCTTTTTTTAAATCCGATAAGTAATGTCCCACTGGGAAGATTTAACACAAAATACGTTATCTCTTGTTAAGTACAGTAAGTAATCAGTACAGTACATGTTAAGCATAATTATTTGAGAAGACACGTTGTACAGCGACCATCTCCTGTGTTTGCAATTTCATCTGGCAAAAGCGGCACCTGTAATGTCAGCAAATCATTGACAATTCATCCTTTGTAGCTGTACTAACAATTTTGCCGTTGTCAAGGAAGGAGAAATAAAGACTAAAGAATGGAAATGGCTGATGTACTGTTTAATAATGTCTTTTAATTAACTCTAAATAAATGATTGAACATAGCATAATTTTTACACAGCCAACAATATATGCAGGGTATTCATGTTGGGTGACAGAGCGAACAATGCACACAAAAGTGGGAACATTGCTAGACATTACTGTGCAAGATCACTTAGAGGTCACATAGTGAACGAGCGCCATTATAAAGTGATTTCATTATCAGTGAGGCCACTTAGCGGAAAATAAAATTGTATTGCAGAAAAATAGAATATAATACGCCATGGAGTTAACTAGGTCATAGTGCCTGTTTATCTATTCCAGACAGTGCCTGCATACATTTTTGGTTCTTTCTGAAGCTTAGCACTTATTCAGAAGAAAATATATTATTGAATGCATGGTGCTTGTCAAAACATTTAAATCGTGTCTTTCATGCAGCACTGAAATATCCACTATTGATGCTACTGAGTAATAGAAAAGAAGTCACTCTGTGATTACTTTCACAAAAAACTATATCTAAAGCCAAAAGTTTTTTTAGCTTTAGAAAGAAATGTAAGGGGTATTGCTGTCTGTGTCCTTTTTAAGGAGAATTACTTTCTCTATTTGGTGACCACTGTCATCAGGACTGAAAGCCAGGGAAAGTCCAGAATGAGTGTCAACAGGAACAGAGGGGACATCTTCCAATGAGGACACTGGGTCCCCTTGACAACTGCTTAAGAGGGCATTTCCTGAAAGGAAATATCCCCAATGGGGTGTCAAAAAAAGGGATTCTAACCAATCCCTGCTTTGTCAAAAATGAAAAAAATGGCTTAAGATATATTTTAACATTCTGTCATAACTTTCTGCTGTACATTTTTACCCCTCCTTGTATGATTTTGCAATGCCTGTTAGATTAAACTGCATGATTCATAGCCAGTGTTTTGTATATGGTGTTGGTTGGGAAATACTCAAGAAACACTCTTTGATAAAGCGTGATTTATTTCAGTCAGTAAATTGTTACCACTTTTACACCCATCAATGAAAATCTGATAATGGCAGTTTCCTACACCATCAGTGAGTAAGATTGTAACACATATTATGCATTCTCAAAAACACCTTGAACATGTACAATTTGTGAAAAGCTTGAATTGACGTGCATTTGGTGGACAAAATTAGACCTTATGATATGGCAATTGAACCCTAAAGAAAAATTATATTTGATATTTATAGGGACAGTCAACAGAGGGAGAATTCATTTATCGGTGAATTGTATCACTCATTAGCTTCTTATATTTTCTGCAGTGAGGTCTCCCAGCCATTGCTTCTAGCTCTGTTCTGACCCACTTTGGGGTGTACCCAATCTTTTGATTCTTTTTTTTTAATATATATATTTAAGTTAATAAGCAGTCCAACACAAAGACTGGGACCCCCTCTAATGGGGAACTGTTTGGTAACTTAGTGCTTCGTTTTTTTGTTAAATTTAACCTTCAAGGATAAAACCATTTCATAAAAAAAGTAATGAATAATCACAAACAAATTAGCACATACAGTATAATTGTTGTACAGGCCGTTTTATAATTTAATGTTATTAAGTATTACCTTTCCATTAAAAACGCTAGCTGTTGTAATGTTCTAAATCTGTTAAAAAAAACAAAAAAAAACCCAATGCAATGTGGTAACCTGAAGGCGGTTTGTACACAGTTGGTGCACAGAACTCCCCCAGAAATGTCACTTCTTGCTTCTGTGATTGGCTGACTGATTTTCCCAAAAGTCTGTAACAAGATACGAGTATAATTTTTGGCCTCCCTTGCAATAGCAATTTAATTTTTGCTGAGATACTCCCTAAGGGATAATTACTGCTAAAGGGATGCCAACACTGTGCCTTTCCCTATTACAACACAGGAGGCCCACCAGATGATTATAATGAAACCATACCCTACCATTCAGGGATCAGTTTGGAAAGGACATGCTGCAACAAGCAGCTTTTTTTTTTCAGAACAAAAAGAACAGGTAGGAAACTGCAACGAAGTTGTTTAAAATCCTTGCAATGTGCACTGATCACCCAGAGGGGATGGAGAGGAATTACTCCTTATGTACATGCCAGTCTACAAAGATAGTACCTCTTTCTCCAAACTTTTAAAGCCATCTCTCAGCGCTGGACCAGGCCCATCTCAGCTGTCAGCTGCTTTGCAGACAAACATTTCCTTCTGGTAAGCAATGCAGGATGGCCTGACCAAGTCTGTCTATCACTTCTGAGCTCTCAGGCAGAATCACACAGGTCAGGGAAAGGGGTAAGGGAGAGCTCACAACAGCAATTACTGATGCACAAAAGAGGACAGTAAATGCTTTATTCTATTATGAAGACTGAAATTATAAAGCTAAAGGTGAACTAAGCCTTTAATTACAGAGGTCTTGTCACAGGAATCTGAGAGTTATAAGCAGCAGCTAAGTGGTGTAACTGTTTAACATCTACTAAATGCTGAAATAGTTTTGGGAGAACTTTAAAATGATAATAAAGTGAAAGGGGTTTTAATCTATTTCAAATGCTGATTGAATCACTTTCAATTGGCGCTGCTTCTTGATTTTTAAAGGTTTTCATTTTCTATAGCTCATCCCATGAGCACTGTTTCTAATATCCTGTTTTAGGGTGTGTGTTGCTACAAATACAGAGGCACAGCAAGGCAAGTCACTTTACAGCTCCCTGCTCCTCCTTCCTCACTCCTCCCTTCTCCAAGCTAGTAGATGGACCGCTGCTGCAGACTTTGTTTTCCCTTGCATTCTTGTACTCAACAGGAGGTTCAGGGAAGCCGAGCTAAGAGAGTTGGAACCAGCTTTTTTTTTTAAACATGATGATTGTAAGAGCTTGGGCAAAAAAATTAAAAAATCCTTTGATGGGCAATGTATATTTAATCTGGATTAATTATTGAAAAAAAACATTGAGAGTGTAATACTATTTTAGAAACTCACTTTGAATGTAAAAAAAAATTGGCATATTTGTTTTTTATTGCAGGATACTAAAGAGACATTTTTATACACTTTTCACTTGTCCTCTCAAATCCTAATTGGTGTATTTACAATATGCTAGTCAAATGAGCCATTAAATTATAGCAATTACAATCCTTAATTTAATGATTATGCAAACAGCATAGAGCTTTCACAATTTAGGTCATGCCAATGATTTAATGGGACTGTGCAGGACGTCAGTGAAACCATATTGGAAGACTTCCTGTAGCACTGATCATTCATGCAGGAATGATCAGACACTTGAGAGCTCCCTATTGCACATTAATCACAATGACAGTTTCATTTTGGGCAAGGTTTCCAAATGCTGTGCAACATATTACCTGCCTGTACCCAGCTATCACACAAAACACTGAAGGTTCAAATGTGTGTAGGCTCCCCATACATGAGGAATCCTATAATTTCACCAGGAACAATGACAATTGATGTTAGGACTTAGCACTGAAAACCTTGGCATTATGGCATTTCACTTTAGGGCTTTCCCATGTAAGGGGTGTGGAGAAAATGCATTTAACAGTAAATAGGATTAATATGCAAAAGGGGTCTGATCATACATGAATAATCAGAGCTATAATAAGTCTTCCAATATGGTCTCACGGAAATTCGGTAAAATCTCATAATTTCCTTGGCAAGACCTAAACTGTGGCAGCTCAATGCTGCTTGCATAATCTTCAAATCAAGAATGGTCATTGCTATATTTAATAATTATATTTAATTCTATAATAATGAATGTGCTGCGCTTCATCTAGAACAATAAATAAATAAACAAATCTCTATAATAAATAAGTGCTAAACAATACATGCAATCAAAATGTTCACAATTGCTCTTCTTATTCAAAATAATATCCCTCTTGAAAGTTCAATCATATATTCCGTGTTCAGGTGTGCACAAATCTGGCATCACACGTGTAAAGTGCTCAAGATTTTTCCCAAGTGCACCGCACTCTTTATCCTTCCACTGTGAAAGTTCTTTATACAAAGTCCATACATCAATTCCAATTATCACCCAGGTGCTCCCCCCTCTCAGTGGGCCACTCACCTTATAAGTAGACCTAAGCAGGTCTAAAATCGCTTAATAGGATCTCCAATCGATCTTATTCAAAGGCCGTTTCTCTACAATCGTTGCACAGAAAATGACGTCAGCGTGTCATCACGACCATATCCAATAAAATATAAAAACAGCCCATAGCAACAACCGCAAAACTTAAAAAAAACTCCTTTATTTAAAAAAAACTACTCACATAAGGAAAGTTGGCATAAGGCCCCGCTCACACTGAGCGGTTTATCGCGCGGATTTACCCTGCAAAATCATGCATATTTCCGCGTGATATCGCGCAAGTCCAATGCATGTCAATGGAGCTGTTACCATTTACAGCTCCATGTCGCCTGTAGCTCGTCGCGCGTCGCTTGTGCAGGACCCTTTTTTGTCGCACGTCGCACGATTGTACTCAGCCCAACATGAAAGTTCACGTGATATCGTGCGGAAAAACGCGCAATATTGCGCAAATGACAAACGCACGATTTGCAATATCGCAAGTGTGAATGGGGTGTAAAACGCATGCCCGACAACTCTCTCTCCGTGTCACCGTATTCTCTGGGTGCAAAAAGGGATCAAACAGGAGCTGTGCTGCCGACCACGCAATCTCCAATCCACGCCTGCGAGACTCCGCCTTATGCGTTACATCACAATTGACTTAATCTGGGGCTTCAAGAAATGTGGAACATTTTTGTATAACTTTTTCCTGTCATAACAAGTCTAAAATGTATGGTTTCCACTTACTTTCTGTCTTTGTGACAATGGTCACCAGAACAAATAGAGGAGGGAGTCTTAACAATAGGGACACAGACGACAAAAAAAATTACCAGAGGGTCCTAGCTTTCCATACTCTATTCAAAACTTCTTTTACATACACATTGAGGGACTAATAAGGATCCCTGGGAGAGGGCAGAATCAATTACAGCTTCAACAGAAAAAGTTAAGATTTTTGTAACATTGTTTTCGTAACATGGTTTTAACATACAGTTTTCACTGAAGTTAATGCAACACTGTTACTTTGTCCATTCTGTCCAATCAAGTCTAAGTGGGGGAGCCCACCCCTGACCTACTTATACTTACCTTTACAGCACTCTTTTTTCCTTTGTCACAGCCAATGTAAACTATTCTGTGTAAGCTCTATGACGGATGGTGTTGGAGCTTACACATTATGGCGCCAAGCCGTCCATTATGTTACAGTGTTTGGTTGGCCACTAAGCATTGAGTTATGGTTGGAGGTCACATGCTTCCCATACCTGGAAGCACTGGGTATTTTGTGGCAGCTGTAATGAAGAAGGAAGTGTTGGGTGAACGCTGTAAAGTGAGTATGATTGGGATGGATGGTGAGGTTTTGTTGTGAATGGAAAAAGTGACAGTCGCTCTGAAACCTCTGCTTATGTTTTTTTATCATATGCTAAGTTGGAATTTCCCAGGTTTGTGACAACTTTATTTTAAGATGTTGTACAGTAATCTTCATAGGTGAGACAATAAGTGTTGTTTCTAATAGATATTTAATTAACATACTTTTGCTTCTACTGGGTAGTGAGGAATGCATGCACTGTTACTTTGGGGGTCAGAAATAAGGGTCTCTGTTTTAGTGCTCAATATACAAGCTGAGAAAAAGGAATGAAAGAGAGACAAACCTCTTTGGCTTTCTAGCTTTCCATTTCTGTACAGAATTTTATTGTACACAGAAATCATTTTACATCAGTGACAGCAGTGAAGAAATCATTTTGTACCCATATGGCTTTACAGATGCTTCAGAATTGTCCGCTTAACAAAATAATGTTTTATCTGTCTGACGAGCACCATCATCATCATTATTACCAGCAGGGTACCTAATGCACATCATCAACCAAAGCAGCATGAGATTTACTCCAACCCAGATGTCATCGGGAGGCTAGAATTCACCAACGAAGGCAGGACTGCACTGACTTCATTTATTGATGTTACTTGTATTAAAGGATGCACTTACAAATGCACCAGACAATGTATTTAAGGTTCAATTCTACAGTGACCAACACAGACATTAATAATTTAAGTAGTAGAGTCTGTTAATAATTAAACAGCAATGATGCCCACTACAGTGGATGTAGTATAGATTTTGGTGTTAATGCCAATAGTTACAGCTACAGACAGACATTTGATTCAAGCAGAATTGAGTTTCAGATGTTCCTGGAATGTGTATCTCTTGCTCAAGGCACACTTTGCATGGTACACATTCTGTAGCCCACAGAAATCTGTCTCTACCAAGAAAGGCATAGCGTTGTGTTTGCACCTCCCGGAACAAAGGTTTCCAGCCCTCCCTTGCCAGTCACACTTTGGAAATGCAGGTCTAAAAGTGTGTTCTCTTCGGGATTTGCTCAGTTCATACTTTGCAGCTGGTGGGTGGGTGTTGCAGCACAGCCAGTTTAACTAGATCTGTACATTTGGACCGCAACTACCTATTGTTTTCTATGATTCCTCTGCTTCAGCATTGGGGAGAACTCTATCCATAAAAAAAACACTGCATTTACAGCTTTTGAGCAATGGGAACATGTCTAATTTGGAATGATGTAGTTCACATACCTGCATTACTAAAATAAGTTACGGCCATATAGTGTACAGCATTAATTATGAATAATAATATATTTGTTTTAAAAGCTAGTCATCCCAAAAGGGATTTTTTGTATATAAGTATGGTGTAGCAGAAACTCGAACAGGAAAAGTGCTAATCCTTCGCATATACTACAATTACTGTGTAGACATAGGAACCAAAAGAAAGAATTCTGGTAGGGTCCCAAAATACATAAATCCACCGGGGTGGTGAAGGATGCTAGCATCTACCAAACACTAAAAGAGTTTTAGGTGGACTAACTATTTAAGAACTATTTTTATTCACAATTAATTTTTTTATATTATATCATACATCCAGCAGTCCCAGTTCTAACAAGGTAGTTCCAGTTTTCTGTAGAGATGCAGTGATGATGTATATGTGTGTACTTCTTCATGACTCACATTGCAGGCTTTCTTTTTTTTTTTATCCAAATATTTATTGGGTTTTCAAGGTAATTACAAACAGCATGTTGTACAGTGCTTGCCGGCTTAAATTTTTTGAATGAACTTTATACCGTGTTTCCCCGAAAATAAGACACTGTATTTATTTTTGGCTCAAAAAAACACACTTGGTCTTATTTTCGGGGTAGGTCTTATTTATATATTTTTTTTAATGTACAACAATCCACACTTCTTCATGTGGAATAGTCTACATGTATTCATGTACATAAATATAGTGATCAGGGCAATCAGGGGTTCCGTACCTTTTCAAGAGCAAGTTGCTAACCAATCGCTGGCCAGAATGAGCGAAGAGCGCTTTCACTATCGATTCCTCACAGGCGGAGTGCATTTGGTATCACTCCCCTTGTGACAGGAGCCGGTGCTATAGAGGCATCGGCTAATACGGCTCTGCTCCCTCCGGTGCTGCTTCGCTTCCTCTAGTGCTGGCTTCATTGGCACCGCTGATTCTCTCCTGCCTCTCTCTCTAGGCTCTTCAAGTTCCCCTTATGCCTCCACCGGCCCTGGGAATGGTCACAACTAGGTCTTATATTTTAGCAATTCCCAAAAATAGTACTAGGTCTTATTTTCAGGGTAGGTCTTATTTTCAGGGAAACAGGGTATTAGGCCTAAATCCTACAAATTCAACATTCTCTCCACAGGAAACTCAGTCTGATAGTGGGATCAAATTGTAAAGCAGGCTGTAAACAACTGCCTCACTCCCAGTGATTCTGTGTAACATGATCACTAAACACCAGCTCTTCTTTTGCAAACAATACACTGTCCGGGGAGGTTGCAACTATGAATACTAAAGAATGGAGAGCTCAGTTGTAATATATACAG
This sequence comes from Nanorana parkeri, assembly GCF_000935625.1. NCBI lineage: Eukaryota > Metazoa > Chordata > Amphibia > Anura > Dicroglossidae > Nanorana > Nanorana parkeri. Next base: position 1,821,658 of record NW_017306272.1, read on the forward strand.
ATTGCTTGCAAAACACAGAGGCAGCTATTTCCATAAGGATATGAGGAGGAAAGCTAACAAAAAACGTAAGTTTCTGTGTTCATATACAGCAACTGCATATGCCTGCTTCATGTATATTCGGTGTACATTGCTGGCATGTGTTTTTTTTTTAAAATACCTCAGCAAAGGTGAAAATGGGCTTTAAAGCTGCAGTTTAATTTTCTTCTACTTCACCTTCCAGGTTGCTCTTTTCCAATTCATCAACAAGCTAATGACATTTTTAAATACAATCTTTCCATTTTCACTACTTACCTTCTTTAGGCATTACTGTGTCTGTGTGCTTTTCTTTGAAATGCTAGCAGACCATGACTGGTGGGAGGGGCCAGCAGGGTGCTGTACTTGTCTTTCAGAAAACATCACAGTACTCCTATCACAAGCCCTCAGACCTGATGCAAGCAGTGGGCTGATTATTGGGTGGAGTCATGCAAATATCAAAATGTCTTGATGAGTGGATGTCAGTCTGAAAGATTGGGTGCTCCTACGCAATGCCTATATGTACTGCTGAGCCTCCTTGATTGAAAGAACTAAAATCCAATTGATAAAAGGGGCGGGCCAGTAAGGCTGGGGAAGAAAGAGCTAGAGATTGCTGGACGTCCTCCAGTCAGAAAATGAGGCGGGCTCTATCTGACTTGCTGCAGCTACTAATACACATTGTGAGAACCTTTCAGTTGGCAATACATTTAGAGTATGAAATTACAGTACATATAATCAATACGTTGCACTGTATGAAAAATGTAATTCACAAACTTATATTATTCAAAAATGAACAGCATTAAAACCTTCTGGAAAAAACTTATTCAAGAAATATAGACTATTTAGAGGTAAGCTGGCCGTTAGTGTCCACTAAACAGATGTGTCCTCCCTTGTGCCATCTGTTTCCACTGGGGTATTTTAATTAGATTATTCGAATTAACATTACTGTACTGTTTTCTTACTAGTTCAATGTTTTATTCTGTTAAAACAGATCATGAGGAAGGAAAGTTCTATAACGTGAAACAGCGAGAGTGATGGCGTACCTTTTTTTTTAAATTCGGATTTGTTTTTATTATAAAAACTTTTTGATAAAAGAAACATATACAGTCACATACACACAAAAAGAAGAAATAACAGTGAGCTGTCATGCAGGACAGATATACAATACTTAGAACTGGCAGAACATGGCTCATTACCAAGTGTAAATGCACAAAGTACAAATCAGTGTAAAGCATATCACAAATGATAAGGTGGAGGCGGAACAAGAGGCATCCAACCATCAAGACCAGATTTAATCAAACTTGTTCATCACATGGCGCAAAAAATATGTGTTTTTTAAAGGAGATAAACTTGGCTAATTTGTCTGACCACTCCTCTACCTTAGGCGGGTTTGGGGAAACCCATTTTGCCATAATTATAATACGAGTCATAAATAGTGATCTACTGATAGCTGAAGATAAATAATTATCCATATTGGAGGAGTCCAAATACCCTAAGATACAAACCAAAGGCTCAACAGTTAAATGGAAACCAAAAATGGCATTTAAAGTTTGTATCACTCCCTCCCAGTATCTTGTGATGGCGTACTTTAGTCGTTACATATTTTATCAAAATGCTTGTGTTCCTTCAGTGTTCTATCTTTGAATTTTGTTTTTGTTATTATATGTATTCCATTTGTAATTTATAAATGTAAATAAGGAATATAGAAATGTGTTAGTTCTTGCTGTGCACTTTATGTCCTCTGTTCACTGCAGTGTATGAGTAATATACCTTTATAATGTAATATACCATTAATGATAACTAATGATAGCTTAGGGTGGGTGTTAAGGAAAGTCTGAACTTGCATCACACAATCTGCCATCTAACCCTGTACTTAACAACCTTGATAGATAGTTAAATGAGGCTTTAAAAAAAAAAAAACATATACTGTATAGCACAAAATGTTTATATACATAAAGAGTAATTCTAGCTTATACAATGTTGCATTTGATTAATATGAAAGTACCAAAACGGGTACTCTGTAATGTATATGTTCAAGAAAAGCTATAATGGCTTTGGGTCTGTTTTAATGTAATTTTATACGGTTAATTTAGGATGCACTCATAACACAAGATTCACAGAACACTATGAGGGGAATTTATCAAAACTGGAGCAGACAAAATCTGGAGCAGCTGTGCATGGTAGCCAATCAGATTCTCTCTCCAGTTTGTTCAGTTAAGATTTGAAAATGAAAGAGAGATGCTCATTGGGTGCCATGCACAGCTGCTCCAGATTTTGCCTGCTCCAGTTTTGATAAATTCCTGCATATGGATTTTCTACAGAAAAATCAGAAGATATTTTCAGACTCTCTCTGCCCCATTGAAACTTCAGTAACACACATGCAGGGAAGGAAAGGAAGGTAGTCGAGTCACTGCTCTGACACATACAGTTGTGTGTGCAAATTTGGAGATTGAGCTTTGCAAGTAACAGACTTTTGACATTTAACAAAGCAGATGAGGTTAGCCTGGAAGACATATGAAAAGGAGACTAAATCTCCACCTACTGGATTAAAATGAGAATACAAAATATGCATCTGAAATATTATGGGGGTCTATTCACGAAGCTGCCGAGGGCAGCCGAGTGAATGACCGATCTGAAGTGAAGTGAGCCGAACACTGTTCGGCTATTCACTTCAGGCTGGTACGGCTAATTTCAGCCGTACATCGGCTGAAATCAGCCGTACATTGGCTTGCTTCGTGTCG
>NW_017306272.1:1824432-1840779 GCF_000935625.1 Nanorana parkeri
GCTGTCAGAAGCTGGCTGAGCTGCTGGCCAATTTTGCTTTCAGCACGGCTCAGCCGAGCCGATGCATATGCGTTCGGCTCAGCTGAGCCGCTCGGCCATGATCGGGAGCTGTATGGGCTATTGTGAATAGCCCGTACAGCACCCCTTCGGTTCTACTGAACCGAAGGGTTCCTGGGGCCGAAGCTAGCCGAAGGATCGGCCGAAGCTGCGGCCAGATCCTTCGGCAGCTTCGTGAATAGACCCCTATATATCAACTATAACAGGTTAGAAAATGTATACAATATATAATACATACAATATATATTCCCTTTCAGTTAATAAAGGTGTATGGGATTGTAAGGAGAAATACTCACCCGGGCGCAACTTACTAAAAAACATTTAGGATAGAATGTGTACACTAAAGACACAAAACACAGCTCACCCCTATCATGCATTCTTGTAGTCTACATTCAGTGCACAGATAACCCTCTTCCAGAGCACTTAGCTTAGAAACTGCAAAACTGTCACACGATGCTCTTCCAAAAAGTATCACATATTATTCCACATGAATCTGCACAAAAACAACTGCTGACATGTTTCTGCCTTACTCAGCCTTAGTAACAACAAGTGCTGATGTATTTCTGCCTTACTTGGCCTTAGTTTTAAGCTATGACTAAAACAGAGTAAGGAAGAAACACATCAGCGGTTGTTTTTGTACAGATGCATGTGGAATAAAATTAGCTTTCTGGAAGTGTATTGTGTGCCAGTTTTGCAGTTATTTAGGATAGAATACCTTTGAACTATACAGGAAGCCAAAGTTACTCTATACAGGAGTGTAGTACACCCTTCAAACACTTGATATAAGATACAACTAAATAGACACAGTGCGCCTGTCCTGCAGCTCTGTAGGTACAGATGCAAGTGACTTTGTTGGTGGTAGTCACTATGCTGTACTCATGATGATCTAATTTCTTATTCAAGTAGCCCACCTTTCCACCTGTCAGAGGGGGATTCCAATGAGTCTGGTAATTCCAGGAAAAATTAGCAGTAAATCTACACCACAGAACCCCTGGCTGGAGCTCCCCAAGCCGCACCCTGCCTTATGACACTGAAAGTGCCTACATCCTCTGTTCTTATAGTAGCTCTGCCAGTGTGCCTTTAATAAAGCTAATTGCGTATTGTTTTACAGACCTGCCAGCTATGCTATATCATTTTTCAGAAAACAAGAATGTGAAATTGCACTGTATGCCCAGAGGGGTGTATTGCAAAAATAGTGGCAAACAAGGGTTGCTGTTCAAGGGGTGTGAAACTTGGTAAGCTTGTACAGTATATTGCCTGATCTCACTCTGTCATTGGGAGTTTAATCTCATCAGCTTTTATCATTCCCAGCTGTTTCCATGTATTACATATAGATTCCCTGTGTTTGCAGTTTTATTGCTGTTTATCCTTTTTTCCTACTTTTCGCTCAGCCCCTTGGGTGCTGCTAGTCTCCAGGATACAAGGCATCAGCAAAGTAGTTTGTATTCCTCCCGGTCCATTTAGAAGCGATCGTGAAATGGGAACCATCCTGACAGACAGGGTGTGCAGAAATAACAGGTCATTTTCCATTGCAATATTGGTGGCAAATGACTTCTTAAAGTCGCGCCTTAATACAACAGAGCAATGAATCAGACCTCTCATCAGACCTTTTGTGCTTCCAGTGCAAACATATTAACAGATTTTTGTAATACGCAGAGCTCTGCTATTTGTCATCCACACTTTGAGAGCTTGCAGTTCCTTTGATCAGTTAAAGATAGGGAGGAATGATGCTATATTAACAGTTCACATGCTTAATTCCAAAAAAAGTATTATTTTTCAAGCTGTGCACAGATCTGTTTATTACTGGGAGAGAATTGAATTGCGTTCTAGTTTAGGAGTGTCAGGAGTGATATCACTGGTGATGAATGTCAAAATCTGAATGGCTGGAAGTAATGTATAGCCAGGGATGTGGTACTGCTAAAATATAACTATATATCGTTCTACTTGCCAGTCGTAAACCATTTTAAATGCTTGGCTGAGAATTTTATGTTTTATTGCTTTATTTGTTAAACTTTATATTGTCACATTTTATTGCTCTCTGTACCCCTGTAGGGGAGATATCTTATCACTTCCAGGATAGGAAGTAAGAAGGGGGGGTCAGACAACATTACTACATTAGTAGAGTGAGGAAGAGTTAGAATTTCTGCATGGATGTAAATGTCTGCTTTCCCCTTGCTTTGCATGTCAGGAGGACAGGACGTTGTGAGAAATCTCCCTAATGAGGAAACAGTGATGGAAACCGGCGCAGGATTGTAAACACTCCCCACTATATTGCCTGGTGCTACCAGACTCGGGAATACCGCCAGGGAGGTTAAAGGATTCTGGGCAGAAATGTTATTAAAGTGACGCTAAAGTTAGGAGTTAAACCTTAAAAATGCATTCACGTACCCAAACTTTTTAAAAAATGTTTCCCTCGGTACCCCTGGGTCCCAGTGTGTGTTGTAAAGTAGCTACCACTCCAAGCTCACTCCTGTGATGGACGACAATCTCACATTTAATTTACTCATTTGTATCGAGATTGTAGTCCATCATGGGAGCGACCTTGGAGCGGTGGTAAAGTCAAAGCCCTGCCTGGCAGGAGATGGGACCTGGTGTTTCTCTGCTAAAGTTTCACTTTCACTTAGAGTTCACCTCCCCACCTCCACCATGTGAATGGACAGCACCCTATTGAGCCCATACGTCTATCACTCTGTTCTCTACATTTGTCAGCATGATCCTACTACAGCAAAACATCTAATTAGCTGATGGTGCTGCCTCTCCCTTTCTAAGCTCTTCTGTACAGTACATACAGAGTATGAATACAGAGCTGCATTTGTTTCTGTATTTGATATCTGCCTGGAGTTTAGGTTTGAAAATAAAGCTGTTGTGATGATATCATTACTTGTTCCACCCTGATCTAATTGTGCAGAACCTTACTGACGGTGCAAAATTATCAAAAACCTCTTAGAATTTTGTGGGCCCTATATGCCCTTCAGGAACATGGGCCAGATGACATCTGTGACTTGTGTGACTAGTGTTCATTGTTCCTAAAAAACTGCTCACATTTTTTTAAATTTAATTTTTCTTTACACTTTAAACTCAACTGAAGCATGTAGCTAAACCTGTCACCATCCTTAGGACACTTTTGTCCTTCAAAATAACCCAGGTGTGGAGTGGAATACTAATCATGCTGGTAAGAGCTTTGCTGTGCATTAGCTTGCCCATAGTTATTAGCTCAAGCCATTACAATTTGTAATAACAATGAAATAAAACAGACGTTTGGATTGTAGCTGACGTTCACGGTAAAGATTACTTTGCAATGTTATGCGAGTTCATTATTTGGAGCTTCCTTTTAATATCTTGCACCTTTCAAACCCAATAATCCTTTCTTCTTAGATAAAACTGCTGGGCTGTCATCTTCCCAGCTAATTAATTGTGCCAGGGGCATGTCAACATAAAACTGACAATTTGTGCTTTAGACTTTGTTTTGTATTTTATTTGCTTTACTTTTATGTTTTGCCCAACCTGGGCTCCCAGGGTGTTTCTTCTGTTCTGCATAAATAAATGTTCCATTGACTTTTATAGGTTCTTCAATTACGGGGTGTCAGAAACCAAACCAGGCAGCATCAGTGTTAACATTTAGTTGATTTGTTTTTCTCCTTGTTGTTTGTTGATCTCTGCATTTATTCTTTTTGTTGGATTGAATGGCCTTATCTCATTTCATAAAGTAGAAGCCATAATATGTGGGAAAACAAAATGGTGATAATTTGCAGAGCCATAAATTAGATTGAAGAAGAGATTTTAGTTTGCATTAATCTGCCAACATTGTAAAAAAAACGTTTGAAGGGCGTTTTGCTACTTAGCTTCATACAATACATTCCCTTCACTTTTTCTCTTCTTCTCTTTTGTAGGTTATGCATTTCTCTCCATAAGTGTTTTTCCCTGCCTCCCTTTTTCCCGGCATACTCTGCTTTCTCTACATTTTCTCTCACTATGGACATTGTTCAAAGTGATAATAAAGTCAGAATGTTTTTAAGCTATTTTAAATACTGAATAAATCACTTATAATGGATGCTGCTCCCTGATATTTAAAAGTTTTAGTTTCCTGCAGAACAAATTTTGTTTCCTGGTCCCCTGATCACCGGCCCTGATATCCTCTTTTAGGGTGGCTCCTTTTCTTTGCAGGGTCCTATGTGCAGGGTCCTATGGAGCCACCCTCATGTTGGCTAGTTGGCTGTGTCCCCACAAACACACATGAACAGCAAGGCACTACTCTGCTCCCTCCTTCCTCCCACCTCCCTTCTCCAAGCTAGTAGATGGACAGCTGCTGGAGACTGCTCTGTCCCTTGTGATCTTGTACAGGACAGGAAGTTCAAGGAAGTGGAGCTGTGAGAGTTGGAGTCAGCTGTTGAGAAACATGCTGACTGTAAATGCTTAGGCAAAAATGTAAAGAAATTCTTTGCTGGACAATGTGTATTTGTTTGATCTGGATTCATTATTGAAAAACAAGTTTGAGAGTTTAATACTACTTTAATGTACCTTTTATATCTAACCTGCCTAATTTCCCCATCTTCAAGCTTTTATAATGTATTACAATGTGATGTAATGTGTACTCCTGCACCCATGCTGTCCCATTTCATTAGTACATTTCTAATGTTTCCCTTACTATTGGGTTGTAAATAGTGCTTTGGGGCATTTCAGTGCAGTAGTATGCATTATCCAGATTGTCACTTCCTGCTTTTATTTCTGGTTGGTGGCATGCTTGGTGTCCATTCATTCTTGTAATGCCACTGGACTATTTAAAGCCTCTCTTGGCGCTATGCAAACGGAACATTCCTGAAGAAAAAGCATGGCACTACACATGAAGCAACCATTGCTCTTCTCCCGCTCTACTGGTATTTGCCTTAAACAAGCCACCTCCAATACAGGAGTTCTAGCACAACACTGTGTTGGAACTCTTGTGACAGCTGAGGGGAAGGCTGCAAGTGCAGCTCTCCCCTCACTGCTTACATGAAGCAAAGTAGAGAACGGACGTTCTCCCCGCTCCCCGCTCTACATCGTGACAGATGACCAGATGACCTCCGGCCGGTGGCAAGAGAGGTATCCGATAGGGGGGAGGATAGGGGGGTGGGATGCCTGCGAACTCCCGGACAAATTCGGCTCCCCCTCCATACTGGTGCCAGGGGGCCAGTGCCCCCTCCCCCCACACTACGCCATTGGCTGTTGGTTGTCACAGTAGTCATTAATTGTCACTGCCTGAGAATGCAGCTAAAACAATGGTCTTGGATTTGGGAACCACATTATCAAAGTTTACTTCCCCTGCAAAGACCATATGAAAACATACATAAGCAGAGGTTATTTTTATGGATAACTGCATCACAAAACAATCAAAAAATACAGCTGATGTTATATACAAATCTTGTATCTATAAGATTTCAGTAATAGCAAAATTGATTTAAATGCAATCAGGACTAATCTATGTATTTTTTGGCAGCGAGGGGATTTTGAACAGCAGCACTAACAATCTGAAAACACATTAATCAAGATAGTCAATGATAGCGCAAGAGTAATGCTGTCCTACATATTAGCTTTGAGCTTATAGAAAATCTGTCACATATCTTATCTACTGAGCAACAAGGATGCAAATAGCTAAAAACTGTTTATTTTTTGCACCAGGAAGAATTTAGGTTTAATAGATAGAATACCATTTTTTTTTCCTGTCCTAGATCTGTCATATGGCAGTGAATCCTGTTCCTGGCACCCAATTGTTTTATCATGTAATCTAAAAAATTGTTGCCACCCTCATCCTTATTTGAGAAATTTGCATGAGCCCAAGCTTGAAATACGTTGTTGCCATATTTGACATTTTTTTTATTTAAAAAAGGACCCCATTACCAGGTCTTTTCGGTAGTATGATAGTTTATGTTCAGTTGTTAGGAGTACTGCAATCTTTTTAAGAGGTTATACATACTTGCACGTGTTGCATAGTATGTAGTATAACTACACTTACAATAAAAAATATATCTATATAGTGTACTTTGACTTCCAAAAAATGTAGCCTGCCACATATTGACCATATCATTTGCTTACAGTATGTATGCAATATATTAAACTGCACACTGTAAATCTCCTCTAGGAGAGAACAGACAGATATGAATGGACTATGTACAATGTAATGTGGACACTAATGATTCTCCTTGGTGCTTTCCACTACATGTATGGATCAGGGATGGTGTGGGTGGTAGTGGAAAGATCAAGATCAGGATAGTGTACTAAAGGTGCACGTATCCATTATCCTGGCGCGCACTGATAAACCCTTTGTATATTATATCAAAAGAATCAAGATCTGCTTACTTTCAAGTCCTTATAGCACTGACAAACTTCTCTTAATTTAGATAATTTGAAACGCTATTTTCCTAGACAGATATTACACTGATAACATTTTCACCTTCATAAAAGATTTTTGTTGTTGGCCCAAATTTTTTGTGCTTTTTTCACTTATCTCTTGTTAACCTGAATACAAAGTGACACTGAAATTCATAGCACCACTTTCCAAATTTGGATTGGTTGGTCCACTTTCTAGCAACTATGGGACTCTGGGGCTTAGAATGGCAGTTTAGTTTAGTAACTGGGTGCTATGAACAACATGACTTGTCTACCTCATATTTCCTCATTCCTTTACTTGGATTTAAAAATAACACCTTGAAAAAGCAACATAATTAACACTTCCACTTTCTCACAGGGGCTGCTGCCTTTGGGATCTGAAGGTTAGATTGATTATGTAAATGTTAAATGTAATTATTGTAGGCTTAGCCCTGGGGGAAAAAGCATGTGTATTAATTTAACCAAACATTTCCCTGATATAAGGGGGTTTCATTCAACTTAGTAATTTGATGCAGAGCAGTGATTGCAGAAAAACCATCATGTCAATGGATTAAATACTCTGTGCTACACTGCATATAGGTTTAAATCATTTATACCTGCCTGAAGATAACATGTAATATATGGCTATTATTCATAAGCTTTCACAGTGTAAATAATGCATGTGTCATTATGGGGACGGGCTACCAGATCATGAGCAAAAGCATGTTCACCTGAGACCGACACTTTCTAAAAACAAGCTGAAATCAAGTCATTATTTTGCTATTTTAGTATTCGGTTGATTTCAGGTTGTTCTGACATATTACTATGTTTAGCTGCAAAGTGTCCCATTTTTGTTTGAAATGCAGCCTAATAATTAAACTATATAGGGCATGTGCCCCCAGTGTAAACCATTAGAAGCCACTATGGAATTCCATAGAAAGAAATAATGTAGATGTAAAACCAATCACTATAACCTCATAAAATCTTTAACTTGTTAACCCCCTTAGCATTACGTTTTCCCCCTGGAAAACATATTTTTTTAAACACCAATGTGAAATGCACTTTTTAGGCCTAAAAATATTATATATTTGCTGAAAACATTGAATGTGTCAAATAAAAAGATGGTAGTTCCAGTTTTTTTATGTCACACAATTTTTTAAACCTATATTTACAGGTTTACACAAAATCTATGTTTAGTGCACACAAACACAATATAATTCATATTTTCTTTTTACAATTTAAAAGACGAGGCAACATCAAGTAAAAAGGTAACAGATATTTCAAGCCTTAAAATTGCATGCAACAAAGGCAATACATTAAAAACCTTTTCAGCTCATCAATTTAGAGTTAACTGTAAATTAGGGATGCACCGAAATTTCGTCCGCCTAAACATATGTTTTTAAAGAGAGCAAATGTAATGAGCTACTCATATGGACCTCTAGATCAAAACACAATTAATATGGTGAAGGAAGCAACTGTTTAAAACATTGAGTAAAGCTAGTCATACAGGGCTGAAATTTCAAGCCAATTCCTTCTGAATCTGCTGAAATTCGAGCATCAAAATTCGAGAGTCCTAACATCACCACCCCTCAACCACTCATAGAACGTGTTGTATTTATTGATAAAGATAAAAATACTAGGTGTTCTCTGAATGGCTGCTGTGCTAAGAGAGCGACCATCCTCCCTTGTGTTTTCAGAGTACAGGAGAAGCCGCTCAGCGACATAAAGAACCTAGAAGAGGACTGAAATAGTTCCTGGGAAACCATGATTGAGAAAGGCATTGCTAAAGACTACCATTGCTCATTTCTTATGTAAATGCTACTTCACTGGCTGTCATAATGACTCTAAGGGGTTGATTTACTAACCTTATAAACACGCCACAAACAAGTATACACCTCTGTAGTGTGTTCCCTCCCAGCATGATCTATTGGTGGAATCTAGACACCTTTGTAGTGTGTACACACCCAGCAGGTGTGTTGTGCAAAGCCAAGCATGAATTGCAAGGTGATGTTGTGTAAATTAGCTCTACATTGTGTTGCTTGCGTTGATGAATGCAGGAATGTAAATGCATGAGCTAACCATTTTTGTCTAAACTGTGAAGCAGCATTATATATGCATCATGTGCATGATTTTTCCATATATGGCATTAGTGGAAATATGCTTTTAGAGACTTTTTGGTTGATAAATACGCTTTGCTGTGTAAAAATCACACGCACCTAGTGCGTGCGTGTGTTTAGATTAGTAAATCACCCCCTAAGTCACTGATAAGTTCTGAGTCTAATATTCCTGATCTGCATAATTGTAGACAAAGTAACGGGATCCCTTTATAGAAGGCACTTTAAACTACCTTTACTTACCTTCCCTGTGCTACTGTGCTGCTCCGATCCGATGCCAGATCCCTGAGAAATACCCACTACATCTAGGTATAAGGGACCATGTAACACTCCCCCCAGTGGCGTAACAACAGCGGAGCAGCAGGGGCGCGGGCCCCGGGCAAAAAGTGAAGGGGGGGCGCCGGCCGAAAATGGCACTTTCGGCTAAATGCCGAAAGTGACATTTTCCTGCCGTTTTGTTGGCGCGGCCGTGATTCCTTTCATCCCCGCTGGGACACAGAGCAGTGCCCAGCAGGGATGAAAGGAATCAGAGAGAAAATGACAGTCGGCCGAGCGCTGCGGGACGAGCGCTGTGAGCGGCCGGTGTCTTTCCTCCCACACCGCTCGGCCGCCTATCACAGTGCAGCAGAGCGTGTGGGGGCGGAGACAGCCAGCGCTTTCACAGGAGGCTGGGCTCTCCTCTTGCAGCCTCCTATGACAGTGTGTGTCAGAGAGGAGAACGGGTACAAGCACTCAGCGATCAATTGAGGACCTGGTATGTGGACCTACCAGTGGTTGTTTATATAATGGGGGGGCGGAAAAAAAATTCTGCCTCCCCCACTTCCCCATAATGCTCAGCATAATCATAAAGGTAAGTATAGCCATAGGTGTCTCATTAGAGGCAAAACTGTTACTATGCAAAGAAAGGGCAAAGTTTGCTTTCAAAGAAACCTGTGAGATAAGGGGTGCTGACATCATTTTTAGGGTCAAGGTCTAAGGCTGTCCTCCTTATCCTAACTATACTAATTAGTGCATCATTGACCCATAACAAGCAAGTGCATATTAATTAAGTCCCTTGACACCTGATATACACATGCTTGTTCCAGGTCAGATATTTAGCAAGTATTGAAGGAGAACATGGACATCTGTTTCAGAACATACAGCTTGATAAACAAGCCAGCCATAGCAGCTTCCATATCCCTGTCCAGACATGTTTATTTTAGGAAACAATTCTGAGTAAAGCACCTTGCAGGATTTTCCATTAGATGTACTCTATTTCAAGAACATGGCAAGTAAACAATTGATAATTCCGGTAAATGGACACTGCACCAATATGAGTAGCTAGTCACATCTGCTATTATACTATCATAAAGCCTGTGATTAACTTGCATCCAGAAGGGTTGCCTGCAGTAGTTATCCCTCCAAAGAGGTCATTAGAACCCCAGGCAGAAGCCGCGAGACGTATCTTGTGAATACACATCAGTATATAGCGCTGCCTGCAGCACAATGAAATGAAAATTATTCTTACATTTCATGTGAATTCTCAGCGGGACTTTCAGGCATGTAACCTGTTAGACTGCATCAGCTTTGGTCTCCTGTTAGGCTCCACACAAAGACAAATAATGCGATTATACTGGAGCGTAATCTTCCATGATTAAAAACAGACTCACTAGAGATGTTCATTGTGTTGGCTTTCTTTATGAGCCCTAAACTTTTTTTTCTTTCTTTCCTTTCTCATGCTGCATAATTACTTTTCTTTATTCGGATATATGCTGCAAGTACTGATGTATCTTCATTTCTGTGCAGCTTTGAAATAAACAATGACGACTGATTAATAAAGTAAATTGGGGACAATTCAAAGTTGAATTGTGAAAGCAAACATGGACTGCTGACATTCTGGAACAAAACAGTTAACAATCAAACAAAGCCATCACAACAAATGCAATGTTTAACTCATAAAGATGACTTGTATTATTTTATTGATATAAGGGTGCTCTCAGGGTCCAATTTTGTTGTGTCTGCATTTTTGCATTTATTGGCAGTTTGTGTAATTACACTATCAAATGTGCAAACTATGTTACACAAACAGGTTTAAAAAAAACTCATGTTCCAAGGTATCTCTTTCAAGGAACCTAACATGAGAGACTCTCCTTTTGAAAATGAGGCCCAATGAGAGCACCAGAACAATGGTGAAAGATTCCAAAAGAGGTTATTTAAAGGAGAACTATGAAGTGAATGATTTTCACTCATCCTCATAGTTAGAGCCGACCTGTGACAAAGAAGCTGTCACAGGTCGGCTCTATCGATCAGGAAGTGAGCAGAAACATGCCGCCAATGCGCTCACTTCCTGATCATCTCCCTGCAGAGAGGGGTGCTGTCAGTCACTGCTCCCCACAGGGATTCCCCTCGCCGATCCTCCAGCGCTGAGTGGAGGAACAAACGGGGAGGGGACGGGCACAGCTGGCTCTGCCTCTAGATTGGCAGAGCCAGCGGTCACTCACGGAGCTGGGTGGATCATTACATTATTGTCGGGATCTGCCCCGGCTGCGGTGCTCTTAGTATATCACAGGCATTAGCCCGCTATATAGTGAGCTTTGGGTCACAGGAGGATGTCAGTTACCCCATAGTTCTCTTTTAAGGATTCATATTGAGGTGTTATTAAACAGCCAACACATTTCAGATGCTCTAACTCTGCCACTTCATCATGGCATAAATTCTGAGTAAACTCAAGAACAGTCTCATTTTGGGGTTATTATTAGAAGAGATAAGCAAGCTGACACTTGTCTGATGCACTTGACCAATGGCTAATTGGAGTGCATCTGGCTGTTAAATTACACCTCAATATGAATCAGTAAATAAATCAGTAAATAAACTATTTTGGAGTCCTTTACCATTGATTTGGCACTTTGACCTTTTGTTTGTGATCCTTATCCCAAGTTCCTAAGTTAGCGATGCTTTTATAATAGTAGCCTTACCCGAGCTATTGTGCTAATGGTTTGGTCCAACTTGTTATATTCTTAAGAAATTGAAAACAAATTCGAAGCACCTTTTATACTTTTCAGGCCCTATTTCTGCCATGAGAGGGTTACCCTTCCTCCAGTATTAGCTCAATCATTGTTAGTTATCATAAGTTATTGTAAAACAGCCATTAATTGCTTTTACAGAAATGTAATATAAAGTATATAGGGAATACTTGTTACAGTACAATGTAAAAAAAGTCTGTTCTCTCCCCATCTATTGGGAGAGGGAGAAGGCAACTTGAATGCCTGCCAACCTTTTTCTTTTCAAAAATGTTGATCACTTTAAGTATAAACAAAGTACATATCAATTCAAAACAGAAAAAGACATGTCATGCTAAAATTGTTTCTCCCAACATTAGAGGAATGAGTGAATTCCTTTTTTAACAATGCTCGCCAAGAGGAATTAGTACAATAGGGATCAGGTGATCAACATAGTCAAGCATCTACACAATGATTGCAAACATTTTTCATATCTACTTTTATAAGATCACATGACCAAGGACCACAGTGATCACAATGAAGGGAAATGGATTATGAGCCCATCGGGGAGAACATCATGGGGTCTGTTTATGTGATTTCAGACACATGTATGCATTCTGAGGTTACCTAAATCTTCTGTGGACAGTTAAGAATACAAGAATAAAATATCTTGTTTCCCCCTTAGAAATTCACCATGTGATGGGAGCAATGAAGAATACATCCTGGAAGTGGAACAATGTTTGTCTCCTGACCAACTAGTAGACCAAAAGCTGATACCTGACCTAGTGAAGAGGGCAAGTAACACTATCTTTTAATTCACTTATAATTGCATACATTGAATTTCATTCAGGACACAATTCCAGCAGCTTGTGTATTCTTTATAAATATAGCAAAATGTAACAGTGAGAACCTTGTTATAAAGTCACGCAGTTATGAATCATTCAGCATGACAAGACTACAGATGTAGACCATGACCATGAAAAGAAAAAAAAGCCATTTGTGAGTTGATCGTTATGAATTGTACCTTTCAGTGGTTATGGAAGGATTTATTCTCAGACTCTTAAAGTAGAGTTTTTAGTTTCGGATAGAGTATGGGAAAGTTATAACCGCTGTCAGTTTTTATTTTGCCATCTGTCCTATTACGGAGATTTCCCTTCACTTCCTGTCTGATAGCACCAACATGAAGTGAAAGGGAAACCTTCCAAAATATGGTATAAGTATAATATAAGGTATAAGTAATTCATATTTAAACCCAATAGCAAACAGGTTATACATTGCAGTTTACCAATCCTTAGGTTTGGTGACTGCCCTAGTTTTCTTTTTTTAGGCTAAGAACATTTTCTGCAAGTACAAAAAATATCTGTTCATCCTGCCAGAAAAACATTCTTGTACCTTCCTGTGAACTGATATCTTAAGCAATGTTATCACCTTTCCCTGCTATGTTTAATGAACACCGCCCACTATGGTAGTCCTAGCAGACTTTACTGTCCTAGGCCGACAACGCTTTCTCCGTAGATATGCAATACACGGAGGATGCGTCGTCACCCTAAGACAGTAATTGTGTTACTAACAGTATCAGCAGGTGAGAATAAAGGAAATAAAAGCCTGAAAAAAGAAAACTACCACATCTGAGGACTGGTAATCTGCATTATATTAAATTTTTGTTCTTGGGCTTAGATACACATCACTGTAAATATTACCTATGTGTGTTTTACACGCCAGTTTGTGTTTAAAGGTTATCTAGTCTTTAGGAAAATCCAGATATAATAGCGGTTATGATCATCCTAATATTAGTAATCTTTACGTGTGTTTAATAAAAACCTTGTGTATATTTTATTTTTATATAAAGTATATAAAAGGAGTCAGACATATTTTAGATGCACTTAAAGTATGCTTTTAAATATTTCAGAGGTTTTTAAATAAAGTGCAAGGTGGACAAAGAATATGTAATCATAGCTGCATGTGCCACCCAGTCAGTTTCATATCAAAGTGAATCTCCTTCTCCTGTGGAAGAAGCCCAGACTAATTTTCCAATATTACCTTTAAAATAATCAACTTCATACCTTCCAACAGCCCCAGTGTTTCGATCCTGAAATGAGAAGGGCATAACATGACTTCCCATATTACTGTAAAAGTGCCGGTGGAGCTTAGCCACATTGGTGTGAGGTGGTTGGGTTAAAGTACATCTGTCACAAGCTTGGCCAATTCATACTGAGCATATGATGTTAAATGCATAGGCAAATAAAACTGCACAGCAAAATGATCAGTAATTCCAGAGACATAGGCAGCTAAAGTTTTTGTATGTGCAAATGTTGGCTTTTGTCTGAAAAATTGAGCTTGACTCTCTCCCTTCCTGTTTCTAAAATGTGATAGCCAGGCTTTTACAGTCATTATCAATAAGGATACACCGATACAGAGTATTTGAACGAGTACTTGTACTCACCCAAATGCTCCCGATGTCTATCCCGATAACGGAACTTCCAGGACCAGGAAGCCTTCCTGATTGGCTGGACAGCCGGCTCCATGCTCCGTTGTCACCAGGGAGCATGGAACTGGCTTTCTGGTCAATTAGAAAGCCAGGGGGTGGGTAATGAATTGCCTCCCGGCTTCCAGATTGCCCAGAAAGCCAGCTCCATATTTCCTCGTCTTCTGGTGATGAGGGAGCGTGGAGACGGCTTCCCGGCTAATCAGGAAGATGGGCGGTGAGTCATTACACGGACCTCGGCTTCCTTAAATGGGACGTCTGGTATTGGTATTCGGTATCGGCGAGTACCGTAAAAAAATATTGGTATTCATACTCAAACCGGTATCGGTGCATGCCTATTACATAGTTACATACATAGTATTTGGGGTTGAATAAAGACATACGTCCATCAAGTCCAACCCATATAGGTCCACTCATTCCTAGGAATACTTGTATCCCTGAATATTATGGTCCCTCAGGAAATCGTCCAAACGTTTCTTGAACAATTCTACACTCTTAGCTGAAATCACTGCCCGTGGCAGTGAGTTCCAGACGCTAACCGCTCTTACTGTGAAGAACCTTCGCCCCTTGTGCTGGAATTTTTTCTCCACCAATATTAGGTGGTGGCCTCTAGTCTTTGTAATGGAGTTAATCTTAAAGAGTTTGTTGCCAATGTTGCTGTCACCATTGAACATCTTGTACAGGAAAATCATATCCCCCCTTAATCTCCTTACTTCCAACGTGAACATGTTTAAGTTCAGTAGCCTTGTCTCATAGCTCTGGTCCTCCATTCCCCTAATTAGTTTGGTTGCCCTCCGCTGGACTCTCTCCAGTTCAAGGACATCCCTTCTTAGTACCGGCGACCAAAACTGGGCCGCGTACTCCAGATGTGGCCGAACCAATGATCTATGCAATACATCCCCTTCTTAATGCAGAACAAGACCCTGCTAGCTTTGTTTACCGCAGCCTGGCACTGCAAGCTACCATTCAGTTTGTGGTCTACAATGACCCCCCCAAATCTTTTTCTATTTCTGACTTCCCTAGTGGCATACCCATGATGGTATAGCCCATTTGTTTATTTTTATTTCCAAAGTGCATTACTTTGCATTTATCGACATTAAACCTCATCTGCCATATTATTGCCTTTTAATAACCTCCCTATTTTTAGTAGCCTGCAAACACAGACACATGGCTATTCACTCCCTCCCTGATATCATTAATGAATAGGATTTGATCTTTTGTTTTTGTTACCCAAAGGTATACACTTTGAAATAGCAATATGTAATGTGTTCCTGAAACAGTCCCACATTTGGTCTGAGTTTAGGTTGTGAAATGAGTTTTCCCTTTTTATTTCCCCCACTAGGTTGTGCAGCTTATCGAAGTTGGCCCTTCTGAAATTTAGAGTTCTTTTCCGTCCAGCCCTCTTTCCTTTCCTGTATTCAATATTAAAAGTAATCACATTGTGATCACTATTACCCAGTGTCTCCACAATTGCAATATCCTCAATGAACTCCCCATTATTAGTAATTATTAAATCTAGGATGGCATTTTTCCTAGTTGGAACCTCCACCATCTGTTCCAAGAAATTGTCTGGCAACATGTTCAGAAATCGGCCTGCCTTTGTTGATCCTGAGGTACCATTAGCCCAATTGATGTCCGGGTAATTGAAGTCGCCCATCATGACTACATTGCCCTCCCTCCCAGCTATTTCTATTTGGGAGTGTAGATTTGCTTCCCCCTCCTCCCCTATATTCAGAGGTTTATAGCAAATACCCACAATAAGTTTACGGCTAGAGTCCGCCATATCGAGCTCCAGCCATAAGGTTTCCACGTCTTCTCCACTGTTTGACGTGATATCGTCCCTTATATGCATATTTAGATAGTTTTTAACGTAAATGCAACCACCCCCCCTCCCCCCTTCTCCCACATCTGAACAGGTTATACCACTCTATATTAGTAGCCCAATCATGTGTGCTGTCTAGCCAGGTTTCCGCTATACCCACTATATCGAAGTCCTCTTCGAGTATCATCATTTCAAGCTCTTCTAATTTATTTGCTAGACTTCTAGCGATAGTGTTAATACATTTATTCCTGTCTTGTTGTGGGACCAAAGTTTACATACTTCATGTTCCCCACTAGTTTTATTGTTTAGCCTTGACATAGGTTGTTCGTTTCTAATTTTATTCACTTCTGACAACGTATTTGCTACATTGACTGCTTCTACTATTTTAACTTTGTTGATTATTTTAACTTTGTTGACTGGAGTGAGCCCACTATCTACTCCTGTTACTTCTTTCTGTATTATTTTTAATTTTATCTACAATTAATTTATCTCCATTTGATTTAAGTAATTTTATTTTTATGCACTCCCCCCCATTCTTTAGTTTAAAAG
>NW_017306272.1:1841019-1846976 GCF_000935625.1 Nanorana parkeri
TTATTTACTAATTTACTTTAATTTACCATTTACTATGTATTTACTTTACTCTTAATTATTGAATCAATAAGTCTACTCTGGCTGACAAGTGGGACATGTATGCAGAGCCGGTGCTGACACTAGGCAAACTAGACAGCCGCCTAGGGCACACTGCTGCCTAGGGTGCAGCCTCGACCACTATCCCCCTCCCCCATATATTTCAAATTGCAAAAGCCAATAGCAGGCTGGCTATTGCACCTGCCCACTTTCTCTCTCAGGTCCGCTCCTCTGCTCAGTGGGTGGGGTTTCAATAGCCAGCCTGCTACTGGCTATTTCAAATTCAAATAGCCAATAGCAGTCTTCCTATTGCGCTCGTCTGCTTAAATACACCTGTAGCCGGCAGGAGAATGGGGCCACGTGGGAGGGGGGAGATTGAGGGTTGTGCCGCGGCAGGATGGCTGGGGGGTGCAAGTAGCTGGTCTTGCCTAGGGTGCAAAATAGTCTAGCACCGGCCCTGCATGTATGGGCACATAAGAGGGTGAACATATGAGGATGCAATTTGTATGTACTGAATCTAACTCATGACTTTTCATTGCTACATACCTGACACCAAACTGTACTTTTCTTTGTGACGTCTATGTAGAAGTACAAAACTAGTACATTATTAGTTTATGTATTTCTGATTTTAACTTGAGCTCCAGTATTATCCCAATTCCAAGGAATGCCGCTTGAAGTTTTGCTTTGTAAATATTTCTTGCAATCTGCTATACAGTCCCTGATTTTAACAAGTGTTTTGATCTCTGGAGCTTGTAGGTTCAGGGCTAAATCGCTCCTTGCACAGCCTCGGAAAATGGGAACAATTACACCTGTGAAATAGTAATTTAATGGATAATAGCTTGACTTGTATTTGTGCTGTTTGCTGCATGTGACAATTCTGTACATACCTCTTCTGATGTGACTGACATAATTGTGTATCTCAATACCAAAAAAAAAAAGAATTCTAATTATTTATTTCAAATGAGTAATTTTGGGATCCATTTATCTCTATTGTAAGATGAAAGAGTGAGTCATTCTGCAAGGTACAAAAAGTAGAATAACACATGTCGACTGTTTGACCTTCACAACTAGCTTCTTGTTACAAAATAATATTAGCATAGTAAAACTTTATTTGTTGGAAACGTTAACATTTTGGGTAAGATGGGAGTTTTTTAAAAGCAACAATGAGCTCTCTCCTGCTGTTTAATTGCATGTTTTTAATTTCATATTATTCACAGCAACATCTTAAGAGTTGGGATGCATTAAGATGAAAAAAAAGTTTAGCTTTAAATAGAAAATCTACTTAGCAATAAAGAAAAGGGATCTTCAGCGGAGCAGTGGGATTTGCTTTATATAGCTTAATGATTCCATAAGCCACTGTGAAAGTGCAGTCTTCCATAATGAAGTGTTAAAAAATGTTAATGATAGTTCTAATTTACAGTGGAGATGTTTGTGTCATCATATTAGCTCGGATGGATAATTTTTTTAGACCTGCTTCATGTGTCTGCACACAGGTAGAGAAGTACAGACTTATCTCATGCTAATCAGAACAGATTGCTAGTTAAGCGTAAAGACAAATATAACTGGAATTCAAAACACATGCTGCTTTTCAGTGTGCTGTTCTGATGCATATTCAACTGGTGCCAAATCTCACATCTAGACTGATTGTAGATCTATCTAGACCAGCCTTTGTCAACCTTTTTTAACACAGTCAGTCAGAATGCCTCCCTTCAGATAGCTGAAAGGATCATTGGTGTCTGTAGCTGCTTATATGAGCAGCAGAAATTGCTCTTTGTTAAAAGAACAAGTGTACTTTCAGACAAAGTGCACTTACTCTTTTTGCCCCCTCCCCTGACCTTAGTGATCCTACCGTCGCCCTTCACAGATCTGTACTTATCAAGATAGAAGTTTACGGGGTAGACTTACATAGTTAGTCAGGTTGAAAAAAGACACATGTCAATCGAGTTCAACCTATAGAGATATGAAAAAAAAGAAGAAAGCCTAAATAGAACACTATGCCCACAATTACCCACTGTTGATTTACAAGGTATTGGAGAACCCATGTTTTTCAGGAACCTGGTTGGTTCTGTCTTGCACCAGGGGTAACCACTGTTGTCTGTATACGAGGAAAGGAAAAGACAAAACAGGTAAAATAAAAAAATGTATTAATACACAACACAAATATGTATTAAAACACAGCAAAATTGATTTTTATGAGAATTGTCCTTTAAATGTCACATTACAAACATATTGAAGCTGAGATCTGACTGCTGTGAGATTTTCAGTTGTTAGAATCTGCATTAAAGGATCAGTACACATGTAAAATCCAAATATGCAGTTGGCACAGGTGCCAGGGTGGTGATAGGAACTGCCATATAGAATATTGCCAGTCCAGCAGAATTGCAGATGGCAACTGAAGCCTAAACCCTGAACACGATTAAAACTGAGGTTAGGTATTCTTTAGGGGTGCTGTTATTAAGGATGGGGGCAGTGTTTGTGGAAAGCCTATTATAAGTGCACTTAAGGCCTCATGCACACGCACCACTTTTAGAGGCAATTTACGTTGCTGCGCTCTATTTTTGTCAGTGTGTCCATGCACATTGACTGTTTATGGCATCCTAGACCTGACACTCTGAAACATTTTGGAGTTGCTTTACAACAGGCAAATAGGCTGTTCACTTTGCAAGGGAAATTTTCTTTTATCTTAGTGAAAGAGGTGAAGCTTTACTGGCTTCGATCATCCAAACATCTGCAAGCAATATATATTTTTTTATTTTCCTTCCACATTATTGGGTGCAGATTTTCACAGCATTCACTAAGCTATGGGAAAATCCCCTTGCAAAGTGAACGGCCTATTTGCCCTTGGTAAATTAACCCCTTTGTGTCTATGACATCCTCTCCTATATCATGCTAAATGACCTAGTTCAGACCTGCTTGGTTATGACACACAGATGAGGATTAAACACATATATGCAAAATTGATGTATGCTATCTCTAATATCTGACTCCTAGAAACATTTCTTTACAGGGAGGGCTGATATTTTTCTGACACTGCATTGTGCCTATGTCACATGGTTGTTTTTTATGCAAGGGTGGTATTGTTAAGTTCTTTACAGCGCTTGGATATATTGGTTTGTGTCAGGGCTGTATTTACCATGATACATTTGCAGGTTTGTTTACCTGGGTGTAGTTTTCCTGGGTTTGACAGACATTTGAAATACATGTCAAACACAGGGATGTAGTGTAAGTGGCAGTTCAGGGGCTGCATGTGACCTACTTTACAAATCATTTTTGTGGACTCAGTAGGTCCTTTTGAGGTGCATTTGGATTGCAGGCAAAATACAGTAGGTCAAACGCAGCACATGAGTAGTACTGTGTTATAATTGAAAAGCCGTATTTGACATGAACGTCTGTCCACATGAGCCCACAAACTGTAGGAGAATGCTGAAGGTGTTGCTATAACAATTGGTCAGTTAACTTTCATACTTCAACTCACAGAAGAACAATTACCCCTAAAATATGACTGGCTTCTAAGAGCAACACTTGCATTTACTGCCAGATACACTGCTACCCAATATATCACTAAGGAAACTGAAGTGGAACTAATCTTGACTGGCCTGGAAAATTGGAACATATGCAGGCACTAGTTCTACCTTGGCACCTACACTTCAAAAGCTAATAGTAATGCAGAGAGAGTACATTCTAAATGTTATTGCCTTTGAAGTTGTTGCACCCAATTTCAATCCAATATTATTGAGAGATGGATACTTTGAGCTTATGTTGCTTATCCTTCCATTCCCTCAGGCTTAGAGTAAATTAAGTTTTTCAGCTTCATGGTATCACGTAAATACTTGAATGTGCAATAAATAAATATATATTTAAATATGAAGTATTGATTTCCATAAAATGCGTGTCTTTGCATTAAACAAATATTTATTATTGCAGTAATGTAATAAAATATTATTGGTATTAGTATAACATGTCTTCATGAGAATACCTGCATTAATGCCTGAAAATGTATCCTTATTTTTAGGCAGCTTGTTAAGTGGCAAGGGATAACACCATTCTTTAATTTGGAAGGAGCGATGATTATACCATATGATTAAGAAAAACAGCTAACTGTAATCAATGGGCAAGGGATAACACCATTCTTGTAGCGTAACACATATACATATCTAATGTAATTAGACTTTAACATGGCCTCATCCACACTCAGTTTAATAGTCTGCTAAGATTTTTTTTCCTTTTTCCCCTAACCCTGCCGATTCTGTAACTTCTTGGCCAAGGTTCTGAAAATGCAGTGGTGAGTAATCATACAACTAGAAGGAGGATGGCCATGGATATGCAGGGCAATGGCAAACAAGTATGCCCAAGAAGGCTTTTATCCTCTAGTAACTAAACAAACCAGGCCTTTTGGGGTGCCTAACCCAAGTCACTTATATTGCCAGCTGTAAAAGTCCCAATCAAGCCTACAGGTTAATGTAATTAGATATGTTGATTGCATTTATGACTAATGCATTTACTAGTTTTGTCTTTACAAGATGTAGAGATGTCACTTTTCTCGCTTATGTTCTCAATACTAGTGTGAAAAAAATATTTTGCACTTATTCAATTAAAGTAATTACATTTCCACAACTACAGAAAACTAAAATGTAACAGTTCCCAATATACCATCATAGTCTAAATAAACATGACCAACCAACATTTTTAGGTTTGGTTTATAAAGTTAAACTTTGTTATTGGTTAGATCTCGTTTTCTCGGTAACATTAAGTCTAAGCAGATTGCACTCTTGCGTACCATGCATCATGTTGTGAATATAGCACTGTCCAAAAACTGCAAAGAGATCATTGGTCTCTTTATCAATTGACACTGAAATATATCTTCATTACTAAAATATGTTTCACCATTTTAATTGACTCTATATATTATGTAAATAAACATGTATATGAAAAATGTGATCTTGTAAAAAATTTACTTTTCTTGTTAATATGGTAGAACATTCCTGTGGTTAACCTCATGTAGAATGTCTTAGGTTCTGGTAACAAAGACAAGCAACCACAGCATTGGAGAATGGAATATTGGATAATTTAACCCAGTACATGCTAATCACTGCAGAATCCACCATGCCTGGTACTTAGCATAGAGTTGCGACAAATCGTATAACCTTTATGTAACACAGCTGTGCTTAATAAAAAAAATTAAATTTGAATAATAGTTTATGTATAAATATTCTTATTAGGTTATGAAATTCTTTTGTGGAAAATATCAATAGAATATGGTATGGATTTACAAGAATTTTTCTGCTCAATCATTTCCAATGTCTGCATATTTCACTGTAGTGGTATACTATTCTTAACTTACAGTATATAGACTGTAGCAAGAACTTGTATGTAATGCAATCACCAGTTGGCTATGTTAGTCATATGATAGCATTACATTACCATTACCTTATGTATTTCAAATACTTACCCTGTGTCTTCCCATTTTTCCCACCTTGCCCTTTTTTCGTTATGAAACTTGACGCTGGATTCTTATTTAACTTGACTTATCCTTTTTTCACATCCTTTGCAAACACGTCACACAATCTTGGAACAGATATGGTTCAGCAGATATAAGATCACTATGCTAATGTGCTGAAATCTTTAGGAATTTGTCAAATTTTATATATCTTGTATTCATTTTGCTGGTAGCCTCTACATTTATTTGGTGTGAATATTTTTTGCGATGAGCCTTTTTTTAGCTTTTAGATTACTATGTATGCCTGTTGCTGTATTTGCATGATGAACTATGTTTTAATTCTTTATTTATACTAATGTTCTGTAAAGTGCAGTAATAGTAGTAAGTCTCAGATCAAATAAATGTCTCTAGATAGTAATCAAATGTGTTTAAATGGAGCATAGGCACTTCCAGTTTCCAATAGGAAGAGGGGAGGTAATGGAAG
>NW_017306272.1:1847012-1911086 GCF_000935625.1 Nanorana parkeri
TTTTTGGGGGTCTACAAATCACCTACATATCACCTCACCCTCCCTTCATCTCCATAACATAGGTGGCAGGTGTTAAAGTTATGAAGATTTTTATGATTTCAAAAAATAATGTACAAAAATTTAAACATATAGCTGAATTCTTGCAGTATATGTGATCATATTTTGTAGAATTGGTTAAATCCTGTTCTTCAGACCAGAGGCATCAGGATTTCTGTCCTATTAATGTGTGTCTGGGTTCCACATTTACTAAATCAAATTATAGTTATTTTAATTCTAAATATATCTGGAGTTCAGCCGCTTCCTGGGGGCGAAAAAAGGTCACTGATGAAGCTGGGCTGGAAGTGAGGTACTTTTGAAAGGACAGAGTTATTTAGCAGATCATAGCATACGGTGAAAATGTCTTAGCACAGCTTTCCTTCTGAAAACAAAGTAAAATAAATGACAAAAAGGTTGATTAGTAAAGTAAATGAGGAGAAATTGATGGTGTTGCTGTTACACACAGTCAAATTCCACAATAAAAACAATGAATGCTAACATCTTGCTTTACTCTTGGCAAGACCTCCACTTTTACTTCCATGCAGTTTTTATAAATGAGCCCCATTTAAGTAAGGCTGGCATGCTGTGTGTTTGAAAACTACAGGTCCATAGTCATTTTAACAGATGATTTAGAATTTTCGGATTTAGAATGTTCTTCGCTTTTATCACCTTTTATCACCTTACTCCTGGAAGTTTTGAGTGCAATGACATTATTATATTTGTAGCGCTTACCCCCGAAGGAGCCGCTGGAATACACAGGTTCTTCTGTCCCACACCAGGATAAATCTCATAGACAGGATCATCTACAGCACAACCAAGACACCTTGTGGAGTTTTGTAAAGCTTTATTCTAAAGATAAGGCACTGATTTAGCAGATACAAAAATAGAAAAACTGTGACAAGTAAACATGTATATAACAAAATAACTTTAGGTATTCAGACACCCCACTGTCACAGCTGTCAATATGTATCCCAGCAAAGAGTACTATGGAAACTAAAGTAGCTCTATCAATTGGTGCAGGCTATGGACATCACTTATTAGTCCCAATAGACCCAGGTCTCTAACCTACTGGCCATTGGTACTTGTTTAGGCTAGCCAATAGTAGGGCCCAATTTGCTGTTTGCAGAGTTATTTAAAACACAGGCAGTGGCCAATGGCCTCTCACCACTCCTAAAGCTTGGATTGCGGTTCCCATGCTGGTCGGCAAAAGGGGGCATCCCCCCTCTGCAGCCAAATGTTTCTCGGACTTCAGCAGGCTCTTATATCCCAAAAACCTTAGTGGCTTTGATAAGAGTTTTGCTCTTTGTACCATGTTTGCGTACTCTTACAGACATCAACCATAGTCATTCGTCATATATATGGTGGTTAGGGACCCCACACTGCTATGGCCCCTTAGCGCAGATGTGGGTATCACTTCCCTTCCCTCTCGAGAGCTGATTGGTCACAACTGTAATGTTGACATGGTGAGTACATCATTAATAATCAGCTAATGAGGATTTCCTGGAAGTGAATGGGAGCTATGGTTGATAAGATTAGTCACACCAAACTCATCACCACCTACATCTCTGTCCTTAACCTTAGACAGGCATAATGCATATTAGGAAATGCAGTTCAGGGATACAGCTTCTGCTTTATTTACATTTTCTACTGCCTATAGAGTAAGATATGAGGAAATGTTTCAATCCAAAGTCCAATTTCTAAAATTACTTTGACAACAAACCTTCAGAATAATAAAAACAAATTAGAGTCTTACTTTTTTTAGACTTAAATTATTCAAATTAAGAGTCTTACTATGAGTAACAGGCTTCTCTGGGTGCCACACCTGATTTCCTGTATAGCCCCACTTCCCCACTAAAACCCATTATGCTAGTACAGTAGCAATCATCTTTCTGGTTGCTGGCTGTGTCTCTGCACTCTCCTTCCCCTTGTCCTGTGATGAGCCAGTAGTAAGGTGCATGGGGTGGGAAGAGCCAAGGTTCAAGCTAGCAGCCAGCCAGCCAGCTATGCAGTGGATCAGATGCAGCAAAAATAATTTTACAAAATATGTTACAGCAAAATAGAAATATAATATTTTGCAGGCAAATTACAGAAATATTAATATATTTATTATCTTGGAATTACATTTGGTCTTGAATCAATTTAACATTTTCTTTACTGTAAATAACTAGTGACAGTGAGGTTTAATGGAATAAATGGATTGTTTTGACTTGATGTTCACTGTTGCATTTTAAGAATAATTATCTTAAATTTTCTTTATTTTTTTTCTCTTAGTTTTTTGTGTGTATAAGACTGTGTTGAATAGTTGGAGATGTTTTCTGTAAAAGGATATCTGTACTATGTTAGCTGTAATAAGCAGAGACTTTCAATCTCCCAGTTCATTATAGACTTAACTGACCTCATGTTGATGGAAAATGTTGGCTGCACTAGAATTATTCCTTATAACTGAATTTGCTATAAACCGTAGTTCGAGAGGACACAGATATATTATTGCTGTTAAATGCCTGCTCCACTACTTTTATTCTGGTTATTTTCGCTTGCTTTATCAACTATCAGCACTATTCTATCACTGAAAGACAATTGATTTTTTGTTTTTTAATAACACTTCAAAGTTATGCTTTTGAATGGAGAAGCACAGCTGAGGTCTTGCCTTAGAAGTTATCTCACAGTTGTTACCTAGGTGCCAGCCCTAACATTTTGTCTGTGTTAAAGGGCATTTCATGTGCTTTGAAGACAAGGAAGGTGTCCTACAGTATGACTTAATGTATATTCTGTAGTCTGGATATCTTCTAAAGCCAGGGCTTCAGATAAGATGCCTGATATGAATGTTTGAAAGTGAGATCAAATGGACAGTAAACAACATGGTGCAGGTCTGTAAAGGGTAAGAACAAACTCATGCATTTATAAATAAGTCTAAAGAAAAGAAGTGTTTGCAAGGGTGTTAAATGGCAATTTTATTTTCTTATCTGTACTTCTAAAATGGCAGCCCCAGGTGTGATTATAAAGTTGTATTGCTTTTTTAGAGCATTTCTGTATGCACACAATTTTTGCTGGAACACAGAAATATTTGGAACCTTTTGTTAGAAAGCACTTCTCCACCAACTTTCTGCAAAGGACAGATCAGCGTTGGTAACCTTACCATTCATGTTTAGGGAATCACTGACTAATACAGTTGCCTCTGGGTGCTTGGATTGTACCAGCAAATCCAACAGGGTTATTGACAAAAGGGTGAAGGGTTTGGGTGAAGGGTTTGGAGAAGGCAAGAGAAGTGAGCAATCTAGGACAACATAGCTGAACTGGAAAGTAAGCTGAATTGGAGAATTTTTCCAAATAAGCTTTTTTGGCCTAGATTGTTCACTTCTCCTGCCTTCTCCAAACTCTTCACCCTTTTGTGAATAACCTTGTTGCAAATGTCCAAAACGTCTAGTTTCTATGAGCAGCTTTATATACTAGGCAGATATAACATGGTCTCTGGCTACCAGATGCATTGTGAGTGTTTCAAATAATTACAGCCTGAATAAAGTTGAGTCATTTTAAAAGATAACTAAAGCCAAACCTTTTCTTTGGCTTTAGTCCTCTTTTTGGTCAAAGGAATATGTTTACTAAGGATAATTGTACAAAAGTGCATCCTTCAAGATTGGCCGAATTTTCATTTGGAACTAAATGAAATTTACATGTCTACTGATATGTGAGATTAAACCTGTAGTGAAAATTTGGTGAAGCAAAAAGCGACACAATGGGGTTGATTTACTAACCTTTTAAACACACCACGAACGTGTATACACCTCTGTAGTGTGTTCCCTCCCAGCATGATCTATGGGAGGAATCGAAACACCTTTGTAGTGTGTACACACCCAGCAGGTGTGTTGTGGAAAGCCCTGAAATGAATTGCAAGGTAATGTGGTGTAAATTAGCTCTATGTTATGTTGCTTGCGTTGATGAATGCAGGAATGTAAATGCATGAGCTAACCATTTTTGTCTAAACTGTGAAGCAGCATTATATATGCATCATGTGCATGATTTTTCCATATATGGCATTAGTGGAAATATGCTTTTAGAGACTTTTTGGTTGATAAATACGTTTTGCTGTGTGAAAATCACACACACCTGGTGTGTGTGTTTAGGTTAGTAAATCACCCCCAATGAGTCAATCATTTGTACTGCAATACTTATGTCCGAGCAAGGAGCAGGCTGGAAGGTAGAGTGAGCAGAGTGAAGAAAAGCTCATGTGCCTGCTCCTTCTCCTTTAACTGTCCAGTCGCAGGTCGGGGCAAGGTATAAAACCTGTAAGTGTTACTTAACTGCAACAGAGAAAAATAAGATCCTTTTTTCTGCCAGGCATGCCCGTGCTGTGAGGCAAAGCTGTGTAAATCTTACTGCTGCTCGTACAGAAATACAAATCATTTGGCAATTAAAACATCTCCCTGAAATGTATTTAATCTGCATATTTAGCTGTGTGTCTGAGATTCAACTTCAAACTGTATTTTGTATTATCTATGTCATCAATCAATACAAAGTAAAACAAAAAACAGACGCATGTGTGAATGACGGTTAGAAGCAGCGGTATAACATCATAGACTGTTTTTACAAAGATTGTTTTTGTTCTATTTCTTACTTTTTTTTATTACAATGAGGTGATACTATGTAGTTCTTTTACATTCAAACAGAGCTTGGAGGATTATTCCTTTACATAATCATTCCAAAGGATTGTTTAATATTATGATTTTGTGACATCTTGTATGTAATAGAAATGCTGTTTAAATTTAATTTAACCTGCCACTCATTTAAATGCCAATGCCATATGCTATTCAGAGAGGCAGGTAGAATGTATTAAGACTTGCTAATGTGTCTTCTTATAGCGAATATTCAAAACAAAGCGTTTCATTCAGGCGGCAATGCCACAAGCTCATTTAAGCAGTGCAGGCGGCAAGTTATTAATTAATTTATTTATTCATTTGTTAGCTCATTTATGGCCTCCATCTGTTATGTTATTATGTAACATTTAACATCTCTAATTATAACTGGGGAAAAATAAGAACTAACCGGCCCTTTTGTACATTAAGAGCAGATGAAAAAAAAGGAGCTGGGTTGACAACTCTGTTCTCTGACTCGCTAGAGGAGATAATCAGATCCCACAAATAGAAAAAAGCAGTCCCTTCTGTTCCTGCTGTATTACAGACACTTCCATCAGCAAAATTATACAGCCATTCAACTTGTTCAAGGGCTTAGAAAATTGTATTTATTTACTGTGCTTCCCTATACTGTCACCTGACCACACTACAGTAAAGGACCGCGAGTGCCTGCAGGAAAATCCATAATGCACTTCCAACAGCTACAGCTAGACGTGCAAAGTAGCACAATTGTGAATTTGCACATCACAGTTTTTTTCTTGACATGGTGTTGATCTTTCATGTTTGTCAGATGCTATGTGTGCAAATCAGAATTTACATGTATATGTGCAGCGCTGTAATTAGATACCATGTTGCCCAAGGCACTTCTGAATGATAATGCCCTTTTGTACAAATGCTGACCTTTGTGGTATGGAATTATTTTAGTAAAAGCAAATGCTGGAATGTTCTGTTGGATATATACCATATATCCAGTTTCAACTGCCTATTTTTGTGAAAGGTTTACTATGATTACTGGTTGTTAACAGTACAATATGTGGAAATGGGGTATTAGTATT
This sequence comes from Nanorana parkeri, assembly GCF_000935625.1. Lineage (NCBI taxonomy): Eukaryota > Metazoa > Chordata > Amphibia > Anura > Dicroglossidae > Nanorana > Nanorana parkeri. The sequence continues at coordinate 1,852,732 of NW_017306272.1, forward strand.
TTCATGTTAATAAACAAAAGCACCACTAGAGTTTTTTGGTTTTCAGAACACCAACTTATTTAAAGAACAACTCTGGTTAAAAACCTTATTTACCCTTGCAGTGGGGCTACCCCCAAACTGCAAGGGTTAAATGCTCTTTTTGCCTCAGTTAATCTTCAGAGCCAGCTGGCTGTGTTAGCGCTCCCTCCTGCCTGTCTCCACCTCCAGTGCAGCAATGGACTGTCTCTCATAGTCCTCAAGTCCTATACACTGCGTATAGAACGTGATGACTAAGGGACCTTAGACCACTGCAGCAGAGGGGGAGAGAGGCTGAGAAGATCGGGTGAGTATAACTTTTGACTTTTGACCCTAGGTAAAGAAACTAAAGGTTAACACTTGCAGTGCTGATTAGCCTCACTGCAAGGATTAATAAAATGTTTATCCAGAGTTTTTATCCTGATTTAAGGAAAGGGCAAGCTTTTATTAAAATAAAATGCTACAACCTGGATAAGTGCTGGACCATCTGATGGAATATTTGTGTGCTTTTTTGATATTATTGTCCTTGAGAGGAAATTCTCATGTCAGCAGAGTGGCTGAGCTGTGGGGGTTGAATCCTCTGGATTATAGGGCATTAAAATAAACTTGTACTTTGCATATCCAGGCCAAAGTAGCAGGTCTGCTCAATAGCTGAGGCCCTTCAGTGTTTAAGTTTACGCTACCGATGCTCTCCCACCACTCTGTTTACCCTCTAGGGTCTTGAGTCTTCACTTCCTCCCCCGTCTCTGTGTGACAATCTCAGCAAGTCTGAGCTACATCATGGTAGGAAGGGGAGAAAATCACATACTCTCCCCTGTACGCATGTACCATGTATATTTATAGGGGTTCAGGCAGAGGAATGGGGCAGCGAGGGAGTGCAGAATAAGTAAGTGTTGTCAGGGTTAAGAAGAATTTACTTCCAATGGGCAGTGAGTGAAATCTTTGCACTCTTGCAAAGCTAGGTGCTCCTCTGCTATATGACACTTGCAGGTGTGTCGAATATAGCGTCCTCCCCTGAATGCTGTGGTTTGGCCCAACATCCGCTATGTCGCTACTGTGTGTTGTAGTGATGTAGTAGCCAGGGAGAGAAAACACAATGTTGGGAGGGACATGTTATCTGACACAACCTGCAGTGTTTGGATAGCAGCGGTGCTCCTAGCTCTGCAAGGGAGAAAAGGTTTCACTCACTGCCCACTGTAGAGGTAAGTTTTTAGCTTCTTTTACAGGTTTCTTACAGCCATGATTTTTTTCATGCAAGCTACCTGTTCACTTTTTAAGAATTTAATTTTAATATATTGGTGAGCACTGCTTAACCATATATCTTTAACGTGAGACTTTATGGCACCGCACCAAGGACATTTGCAGGACCAAACCTTCAAAACGTGAAACTGTCTGTAGAAGTCAAATACAGCAGACAACTAGTTATGAAATGTAGCACACTTTTCGGTGATTAGCTCTGATCTTCAGGTCTCAAGGTGACTATTTTAATATTGTATCATCTGATAGACTCTTCTATTACATTGGATCTTTTAAAAATTGTATTACAGGCTAGCAGACTTCCATTTAATTGCCCTCTATACCTTTTATAATATTACACAGCCGATACCGGTGTGCAACTCTACGTAAATTCTTTTAATACTTAATTTAATAGACTTTTGTTTCTATAATACAACAATAATAAATCTGTAACTTTCTGTTATGGCATTATAATATTTAATTATATCATCCTACTGTGTTTCTTATAGCAACTTGATGTTCAGAAAAAGATTTATACTTGACTATACCCCTCATTAGAATATTAAACTATTTAAAGTGGATGTTTCGGATAAATTGAAGTTATGCTTAGTGGACAGCCCTGTACCATCTGTATTCAAAAAAGGTTGATATGCAGTGGTAAAAAAACAGGAAAAGGAAAACAAAATGCCTCAGAACCTGGTGAGGGGGGTTGATGTCGCTATGCTGGCACTGTAATGTTACCCCTCCCCGGAAGCTTCCAGGAAAGGGGTTATTTCACTGTGCCTTACTGCTTCATGCCAAGAAAGCCGGGAGCTCAAAATCTGGAGCACATTCCTATGGAATTATGAGCAAGATGGTGATTAGGATCTAGCCAAATATGGTTACATAGTTACATAGTATTTGAGGTTGAATAAAGACATTAGTCCATCAAGTCCAACCTATTAGGATCTCATTCTAGGAGTACCCGTACCCCTGTATATTACGGTCCCTTAAGAAATCGTCCAAAAGTTTCTTGAACAATTCCACATTATTTGCTGAAATCACCGCCTGTGGCAGTGAGTTCCAGACCCTAACTGATCTTACTGTGAAGAACCCCCTTCGCCCCTTGTGCTGGAATTTTTTTTCCACCAATTTTAGGTGATGGCCTCTAGTTTTTGTAACAGAGTTAATTTTAAACAGTTTATCGCTAATGTTGCTACCACCATTGAACATTTTGTACATGGAAATCATATCCCCCCTTAATCTCCCTATAATGGTGGATGCACAAGTGCCATGTGCTTAGCAATATACAGAAAATGCCTCTGACAACTCTGCAGCATTAATCCTATATATAATTGGGTCATAACAGAGGGTAACATGGTGACATTTAAAGGAGAAGTATTGGGAACGTAAAATGTCCCCTTACCTATACTTAGAACTGTCGTGCAACACTGCAGGTGTCACATGCCGGCACTATAGATCGAGAGCTGCATTATAACGAACCACTGATCACTCGGCTCATGGTCTTCTTCCTGCAGAGAGCAGTGACTGACACTCCTCTCTGTCACTCTTTCTTTCAGAGCTCATTGGAGGGACAGACAGGAGATGGAGCTGGGAAAGCGGACTCTGGCTCTAGAGAGGCAGAGCCATCTGTCAATCAGGTAATGGGGGGGATCCCGACAATATTGTCGGGATCTTTCCCAGCTGCAGAGTGGGTCTGCGCTGTCACCAAATAGCGGGCAGTACTGTGCTAGATGCTGACTTTAGATCACAGGAGTACATTAATAAATGTGTTCCTGTGACGCAAAATAGGACTAAAGTAAAAAAAAAAAGGTTTGACTTTAGTTTTATTTTAAGCCCCATAAATATAAGGCCAACTACAAAAGTCAAGCAATACAATAACAGCATTTAGAAAGCCACAGGAGGATGGCATAATGCCATACACGGGTATATGAAGTTATGCACATGAGGAATAAAAAATGACAGAGCCAGTGTACCTGTGGCTGCTGTATAGATACAGAGATCTTTGATGAGCCGCGTGCTGCAACAGACATATTACTGATGCATATACTGTATGTGGCATTTCAGATGACAATGTTATGACTAACCTATTACCTATCAAACAATAATAAATGTGTGGCACTTATCAATTCCTTTATGCAGGCAGACTATTGCCACTGCAAGAGCTTGCCACTGGAGATCCAACAGCATTCCTGTATCCAGGTCTGGTCTTAAGTTTACAAAGTACTTACGACTTCAGCATACTTCTTTATTGCAGTATTATCAGTTAACAGTAAAAATATCTGCCCAAAGATTGTTTAATGTGCAGGCTGCACACTTTTTCAAGGCTTTACTTTATAAACTGGATAACTACACTGAGTGGCCAGATTATTATGACCACCCCATCAGTACTTTGTTGGGCCACGAGATGACTCCACGAGATGACTTCGTTGGGCCGCCTCGTGACTCCACGAGATGTTGAAAGGTGATGCGAGGAATCTGACACTGCACTGTTGCCCTTCTGTTGTCTTGTACCAGTCTTGCCACTCTCCGTTCTGCCCTAACATTGACTAGTCGCTGACGACCACAATTTGCATGTTCAGACCCAGATTTCGGCTGACAGTCCAGTCTTTAAACACTTTAACAACAGCTGCTCTTGAACATTTAACGAATTCTGCTGTTTTGTAGTATGGAAATAAGAAGAATTACTGACCTATTTTAAGCCTTTTCCTTGTGAACAAAGCCATGTGCAAGTCAGGTGACTGCAAAAAAGAGAGTCGAGTGGCTCAATAATACTCTGCAAGAATAGGGAGAATGAAATTGAGAAGGAGAAGTGTGACAGATGTCGTTGTGCACTAAATGCTATCAGTAGTTTGCAGTCATTGGCTTTTCAAGCTCGGTGCCTCGCTTTTTCCTCCATGGGGAGAGCTGTGCAGGAATCCTTTCCCTGAGTGTGTGCAGATACAATTCAATTACATTTTATGGAGACTCATAACCTCTGCACATTATGGGTACACATTAAAGCAGCTGCTGCATTGTGATACAATATATACTGAAAAACTGGAGGAGCATTTATATACATTTCTAAGGTTTCCAAATAGAAAAACTACATGTCTCCTGATCTGGCAAATTCTGCCCCAATGTGACCATATGCGGGCATGTCCTGCCCACTTTTGGTAAGCCACTCTACTTTTGAATCCCAAACACTCTAATGCTCCCTTGAAAACTAGGTCTTTTAAAAGGCACAATACATTGAATGCCTGGTATGTAACAAGGGGAGTTAATGTAAAGGTTCAGGGTGGGTAAGTGTGAGGGTTAAAAGGTGTGTTAGTATAAGGGTTACTGCGTGGATTAGTGTGAGGGTTACAAGGTAAGTTGGTTTGAGGGTTACAAAGTAGGTTAATGTGAAGGTTACAGGGTGAGTTATTGTGAGGGTTAAGTCAGTGTAAGGGCTACAGAGCAGGTTAGTGTGAGGGTTACAAGGTAAATTGGTGCGAGGGCTACATGATGGATTTGTGTGAGGGTTAAATGGTGGGTTAGAGTTACAGAGTAAATTAGTGTGAGGGTTACATGATGTGTTAGTGTGAGGGTAACAGGGTAAATCAGTGTGAAGGTTACAGGATCAGTTGGTGTGAGGGTTACAGGATCATTTAGTGCGAGGATTACATGATGAATTCGTGTGAGGGTTACATGGTGGGTTCGTGTGAGGGTAACAGGGTAAATTAGTGTGAAGGTTACAGGGTAGATTAATGTGAGGATTACAGGGTACAGGGTAGATTAATGTAAGGATTACAGGGTACAGGGTAGATTAATGTGAGGATTACAGGGTAAATTAGTGTAAAGGTTACAGGGTAGATTAATGTTGAAGGTTACAGGGTAGATTAATGTGAGGATTACAGGGTACAGGGTAGATTAATGTGAGGATTACAGGGTAAATTAGTGTAAAGGTTACAGGGTAGATTAATGTGAGGATTACAGGATAAATTACTGTGAAGGTTACAGGGTAGATTATTGTGAGGATTACAGTAGGAATATAACATGGGTGCAAAAATTGAAAAAAGGGCCTCAGTCATGAAGGGGTTAATGTGAGGATTACAAGGTAAATTACTGTGACGGTTACAGTGTAGGTTAATGTGAGGATTACAGGGTAAATTAGTGTAAAGGTTACAGGGTAGATTAATGTCAGGATTACAGGGTAAATTACTGTGAAGGTTACAGGGTAGATTAATGTGAGGATTACAGGGTAAATTAGCGTGAAGGTTACAGGATCAGTTAGTGTGAGGGTTACAGGATCATTTAATGTGAGGGTTACAGGATCAGTTGGTGTAAGGGTTATAAAGTGGGCTAGTGTGGGGGTTTCACAGTGAATGAGTGTGAATGAGTGGGATAGCATTAGTGTTAAAGTTGGTTTTTTTTTTGAGGGGAGCCTTTAGGGAACACATTACGCTATATCGGTTAGGGTTAAGATCTGATGTGACTTTCACATTATTACCTGCTTTGGTATTAGGCTGCCATAAATCTTCATGGTCATGAAATCAATGGGTTGATGGTGATCAGGGTCCTTTGACTGTCGTTAAGTCCTGGCAAGCCTGCACCCAATTCATGCTTTGCTTATACTGTATATGCTTCAAGATGGCGTCTCTCATAGATTAGAGTTAGGACCACACTACACAGAGGGGCTTTGACGAGGCAGTATGGCTTACACATATTTTGCAAAAGTTGTGCAACTAAATCCTCTGTTTTTAACCTCAGTAGTTAGACTGTGTATTTTTTTGCTGGCTGTTGAGAGTGCTGGCAAATGTTTGTTTTTGTACTTTGTAAAGCCCTTCCATGTGCACTTTGCTTTAAAGCTAGTTATAAATTGATGAGTACGTTTGCTATTTGTTTCACTTGACCGTGGTCAACTAGCAAAGCAAGTTGCTTAAACCATACCATAAAGCAGTTGTGTCAAACTGACTCTTTAGTATCATTTGGGGCCACTGTTGGTGATAAATCTGCTCTTGAGTTCCATTCACTGCTCTCACTATCTGTGTCCATTTTAAGGGCTTTCCATGTTACCTACTACATTTGTTTTATTTGTTTTACATAACACAACAGTAGTTGCTGGAACATGCAAAGGTGAGCGGAAACAGCCAAATGTCCCTGTGAACCCGAATCTGTTACCGCCCTCCTGTATTTGTAATATAAATTTAGGTGGACTGACCCTTTAAAGTAGAACTGTATCTTTGTACAATTTTCGTTGATTAGCCCCCCCTGCCCAACTTTTGTGAGTGCTACCCGCTCTGTAATATACTTGACCTGTGCACTAGGAATTGACCATTTTCGGGAGAAAAGCTGTGTGACTCCAAACAGGGCCGTACAGTGAAGATCATGGGATTGGGGCTGAAGGAAACTATTTGACATACTAGACAGCACTCGGGGGTGGGGAGAACTAAATTTAAAAAAATGTACACAGATAACATTGACCTTTAATGTAGCTAAAAAAAATTACAATATAGCATCAGGTCGGGGAAAAAAGATATTCCTGCATGTTGATGGACAAATTAAGGCAAAAAGCTGGTTGCTCAACAAATTTAAAAAACACAGCTACTTGGGGAACATATACATTGCTATTGGAGTTTATCAGTAGCATGACCCTTTAAAATTGTCCTCGTGAAATCATACTCTCAGAAGAAATAGCTAAAGTAAATAGAGTGACTATTTCTTCTGGGTCCATTTCATATTGGATTATGACTTTTCTTTGACCCCTTTTGGCTGCCTTATAATAATTATTTTTACTGTGTTGTTCCACCCGTATTGTGAGTGGTAATATCACTATGCAGCAGTAGGAACTCCCCATCCTTCACCCGGCACGGATACAGGAAGTGTCCTAATGAGTTATGGAAGTCATAAAGTATACACTCAAGGTGACTTGCTGTAGGTCTGTTCTTCATACATTCAATTTCATCTGCTAACAAATGTTTAGTAAGTTATGTCAGTGTAAAGACATGTGTAATTGGTATACATTTATAATACAAGCACTGTACATTATTATTTAAGTACAGAAAGAAGATGATATTTTTATAGTTCTGCTTTGCATTAGGTATAAGCAGAATCATTTTTGTCTACTTCATCATAGTAGAGGAAACCATATTCAGTTTTAACTCGTGGTTTAAAACTGAACTCCAGGCAATCGGCTATATACACAGATGCAATACATATAAGGGAGCTGTTCAAGTATTTGCATATCCGTCCATTCAGTTTTGAGAATTACACAGCTCTTGCCACACAGCACAGCCCTGTCTGACAGGGCATACAACTTGATTTTCCTCTCCTGCAGTTTAGTACCACTTACAGATCTTGTCTTGCCCCCAGTCTGTGACAGGGCAGTATAAGGAGAAGCAGCAGACTGGCAAGCTTATCTCTTGTTCACTCTGCTCTTTCCTCCTATCAGCACAACTGACTGTCTCCTTGTGCTGCTTCTTCCTGTCCAAGTCTGAACTCTGCTGTAGAGGGACTGCAAGAGACTGATGAAAAGTCCAATTTGAATACTTACACTGCTTGCATTTAAAATAAAAATGAATTCAATTAAAAAATCGTATATTAATGAATGCAAAACTATATTAATTTGTGCCCTCTCTATCTGGCTGGAGCTTAGCTTTATGAGCTGACATGAAAAAGTGACACCTGATATAGCAAAGAATAGGTATATCAGATTTAGGCGCCATTCACACAGGGGCAAGTGCCATGTTCTGGGATTCCTTCTGCTAGAATTTTGGGATTCTTGCAGCAGGAATCTCAGGTGTCACCGTTCAGATGTAGCCGCGTACCCATTGAAGTTAAAGTGACACTAAGCTCAGGATATAAATCTTAAAAAAGCATTCAAGGACCTTAACTATTAACAAAAATGTATCTTATTTGTGTATCAGTCAAGCAAAAATGCATTAATGAACCCCAACTATTAACAAAAATTTAGCTTATTTGTGTATTACTCAGCTGCAGATCATCAAATCATCTCTGAATTGGTGCTGACACTGTCCTTCCTTCTGGAGTGTGGCTACCTTTGTTCCTCATGGTCCCTGTGTATGTTGTAAAGTAGCCACTGCTCTGAGCTCACTCCCTGGATGGGCTATAATATATGAGATTTTAGTCCATTTCTGAAGTGAGCTTGGAGCGGTGGCTACTTTACAACACACACAGGGATCATGGGGAACAAAGTAGCCCCCCTCCAGAAGGAAGGACAGTGTCAGCACCAATTCAGAGATGATTTGAGGATCTACAGCTGAGTGATACACAAATAAGCTACATTTTTGTTAATAGTTGGTGCTCGTAAATGCATTTTTATGATTTACATACTGAGTTTAGTGTCACTTTAATGACATGATGAAAGCGGCCACATCTGTCAGCAGCAGTCCGCATATAATCGTATATAGTACGATTACATGCAGTTTGGGATAGGTGATTATCATTGGATGCAGGATAGATGCGTCCAGGTTCAAACATCCCATGTGAATGCAGCCTTTTAGCAAGCACCTGAGGCTTAGAGGTTAACTTTTCAAAGGGGAATAGGCTGTTCATTTGCAGCAGGGGAATTTTCCAATAGTATAGTGAATGAGGTGAAACTCTGCTGACTTCCATCATCCAATCATGTGCAAGAAAAATAATACAGGGTTTTTCTTTATTTCCTTGCACATGATTAGGTATTCTTTGCAAAGTGAAACTTCACTACATACATTAAGCTAAGGGAAAATTGCCCCTGCAAAGTGCAAATTCCCTTGCAAAGTGAACAGCCTATTTACTTTTAGTAAAACAACCCCTCAGAGGTATCAACTTTGTAAAGAGAGAGATTAGTAATTCATGTAAGTGTTTTATAATATTATGGGGCGATAATTAGCAGAGTCTCATGGGGATTTATCAAGTTTGGGAATTGTGACAATAAGTGCTTCCGAAGAAGCTCCAAGGGAGTGTTACTGTTTTGGCTGGAAGTTTTTTTTTTAACACAGAATAGCACAAAATATAACTGGCTGTCAATATTTATTAGTAATAACACAGTAGATTGTAATATCTAGAAATATCCAATTACCATAGGAGATCAGAAAGGAATTTATTCCCTGTTAGAGCAAATTGGAGCATGTTTTATAACGGTTTTGCCTTACTTTCTATTAACAGTGGGTTTAGGGTTTTGTGAGGCAGTTTTTTGTTTCTTTCATTCTTTTTATATTGGTTGAACTCAGTATATTTTTTTAACCTAACTGTAAACTATTTTGGTGGTTTTAGACTTAAGAAGAGGTAAAAACAAGTGCCAGATTATTGATAGCTTTGTGTAACGGGGCATGGATTTTGATAATAATAGAAACATTCTGATATTTTAAAAATCCATTGCTTTAAAAGTGTAATATAAATTTGTAAAACGTGAGGTAATCAAAATTATTTTTAAATAACATGCAAAATACATGTGGGAGTGTCACATAAACATTTCTGATATGGACACTTCTCAACTGAAGCTGCCACTTGCTAGTCACATTGCATAATTGTGTCATATTGCTTGTTATCATATTTAATTTTGTTCCAGCATTTTGAAAACCTACACAGTGTGAAATGCAATAATTTATCACTAAATCAAAGCCAATTAGAAAGTGATCTGCGAATATGCAGGTGTTTAAAAATAGGATGAACATGTTTTTAATTCTGACAGGCAGAAATATCATTGACGTGGCTGTTCTGTTATTTGGTGCTTACTAGGAGACAGTTTTGGGACAATCTGTGCTGGATAAGATTTTCAGTTGTTTTGCAGGATCACAGAAGTAAAAAATTCAATGGAGCTAATAATGATCGTTAATTGAGGTACATATGGTGGATAGTAATAGGATTTCGATATTGCATCTTTGGCAAACGGCCAAGATCATCCAGTAGGATAGGCATCTGAAATTAATTTCTTTATTGCTTTTGGTGAATTATAAAAACAATTTGACCCCTACTTCTTACGCTGTCTACTTACGCTGCTCAGTTAGGGCCTCTTGCAGGGAAATTTTTTCACTGGACCTCCAAAATAATAATAATAAAAAAAAGTTGATTCAGCCTCCTAACCATAATGTAAGTATTACTTTGGTTGGACTCTTTAAGGATTAAAGGAAACTACTTATATTTAATATCAGCAAACTTAGATGCAGCAGACCGAGGACATTAGGAGAATGCTTTAGTGTGACTTGCATGTGTCTTAAGAGAAGCCTGTGATGATATGCGACAGTTGCCAATTCTAGGTCATCTTTAGTCAAAGTTGTGCACAGATACTGAACCTTAAATTTGAACAGTCACACCAGCTTAGTGGGAAGCTGTTGTCATAATGTGCAAATATGCATTGTATACATGCATATTATGGCAAACTTACCTACTAGTCCGCTCTCCTTCAGTATTGGCAGGTACATTGTCACTGCTGACTCTCTGTTGATCCAACTCTGTGAAAACAAAGTGCTGGATTCAGATTTTCAGTGAGTCAGTCAAACTATAACAGGAAACAGTAAGCCTCTCTTCGCACAACAGGACTCCCCTTAAGGAAGGGAGCCCAGAGTTGAGGATCCATGTGTACAAAGTCCAAACAAAGGGTTCAGGAATTCAGATACCTTTAATAGTAGTTCTAGTTCGGAAGAGAAAAACACAAAACAGTGAACACATTTCAGGAGGTCCCAAAAAATCTCCCCCTACTTCAGGGCTTAGATGTTGTAAATGGTAGGACTCAGAAATAGCATAATCACCCAAAATAATTTGTAGTTGGAAGTTACATGATACCAGCCGTCACTGTGTCAGCAGAGCAGTCTCTGTTGACATTTCTTCCAGGTTCAAGTTCTTCCATCTTAGGCTAGTGGGCAGCCACTGAAATGTCAACTCCTGCGCACATGCCCTGAAGTTATATCAACCTGGCACCTGACTACATTCTTGGCATTTTGCAAATGATGAGCCAGGAGTGTACGCTGTACTGCGTATGTGCTGCAAGTTGCACACAAAATTAAAAAAAATGCTAGAAGAAAGAGAAAATAGATATAAAAACGTCTGTTCCTCAAAAAGCTCTTAGCTATTTTGGATTTTCTGCCCCATGTTCCTCTTTAAATATTTGGCATAACCATGTTTTAGCTACATAGTGGCTGGTATGAAATGTATCTCTAAACAAAACGTAATTTTTTTGTTGGGGAAGTGTTGGAAATTTTTTACAGGTGTTTATTACTATTTGTTTCCCCACTGGTAAAAGTTATCCTTTCTGTTTGTCCTGGAGCACATTATCAGAAAGTGATGGGAAATCCAAAATTTAAGATTGTTACCAAACCAGGAGGTAAGTGGAAATCTTTCAAATGTGACATCTGTTTCAGTGAGAACTGTCTAACAGAGGATTTACCTCCACTGTGGGGGGATTTCCACCGACTTCCTGTCTCTGGGACAAAAGGTGACAGGAGATCCACATTTTTACAGTTGTAACCAGAACAAGAGATGAGCGGAATTCCTTCCAATTGGGACTCCTGTTTCTTCTGATTTCCTTTCACCGTTGGAGAGATTTCCTCTCACTTCCTGTTGTGCCTCTATATAGATAGAAAGTGAGAGGAAATATCTGCAATGGGACAGTAGACCCTTTCAAAAACTAAGGATATGTTTTAACATTAAATATACCAATTAGCTGATAAACTCCGGAGAGGGGTTGTAATAATGTCTGCCATTAAATAATTATAATAATAGTGTCCTGCCAGGCAACTTACAAGGGACCATGGAATGCTAAAAACAAATGACAAATTATACAAAAAAACCCCCAATTTTTTACATGATGTCCAGATATGTCATACGATGTTCTTGTTAGTCACATAGAAATGAGGAAATCAGCATAGAGGAGGAAGACATGCCCGTCAATTTGAAATAGATGTGAGAATAACCCTGACTGTTGCTGTGTTGAAAACTTTCAAAATATCCCCATCGTTCCAGTTGATAAGTGTACACATGTGCTGTTTTTCCCAGTTACAGAGACGGTACAGTTGTAATCACTACTAGCTGAGCCCCAATTGTCCTGTAATTAAACTCCAGATGAAACGCAGTCATATTCTAACCCTACTTGTATTTGAGCCTAAATGAAAGGCAATTTTTTTGATTATCTTCTTTTTGTTACTGTATTACTCTATGCACCATGGTATTAAATAAAGCCTTTTTGTTTAAGTAAATGTCTAGGTTAACCGTAGAAAGTCATTTAATTCATTCTACCAGCTTTGGGTTTAAATGCCATACCCCACAAAGCAAAGAGGAAGATGCACATTTTGGGAATGATTACCCCATTGTTTCATATTATATCAGCAGCATACATTATTTACGAGATGTGGCCTTTGTACCTATCCTTCCTATGTTTATCTTATCGGCATATGCTTCCCTTCTAAAAATATGTGACATTTCTAAACATATGCATGCTTTATGCTGCATAATTAGAGGCTCCAGATTTTTCTGGGCTGAAAAAAAAAAAAAACTAGTATACGCAGAAGCATGTTTGCGTTATGTATTCGTCAAATCTGTGGTGCATATTTGTAAAGGAGTAAATGTGACCTTCACGAAACATTCACCTCAGATGAATCAGTTGCTGTAATTTAAAATTACAGACAGCTACACCTGCAGTGAAGATTTGGTAAAAGTAAGTGCTTTATAAATATGCTCCAGTGTTACCTTCATTATTTGCTCTATTAGCTATTTCAAAAAGCACTTTTCCTTTTTGCAAAAAAGGTGAGCAGACTAAACAGTGCTGTAACTGATACGCAAATTTTGACTTTTGATAAAAGTAAAAAGCTAAGCCCTCACCTCCAAGTCTTAACACACCTCCTGACCACTGAAATATACACAGAGCAGTAACTCATCATTGCCAAATGAAGGGCTGGCATGTCTTTGATGTGCGGGCTGTAATTGACAGCCTGGCTTCACCTTTTCGATGTTGTACAGAAGGCAAGATGATGGAGACCAATGTGGGAATAACATGCTCTTGTAGAACAGACCTGGGCAGAGTTTTTGTTCACTGGTTTTGCATCAGTGTGTTGTTTATAAGATGAATACTTCAAATTTGACAACAGTTTCTGGAAACATTGCCCCAAAAAATGGGTTGAAATACCCTAACAGAGAAATCCAGTGTTTGAATACAACCAAGGCACATCTGTATAGAGTCTGCATTTTCTCCCTGTATTTTTGCAAGATGTTTGTATGTCCTTTGTTTATTTCTTGACTAATTTCAATTCACAAAATCTTCCCATTCACAAAACAATTGACATAAATTCCTATTTTTATACTAGAAAAATATATTTAATTATTAAAAGCCTCTATTTCTCATACGTTCGTATTTTATCTTAAAAGGCACTATTTTATCACTAGTATAAATGGCTCTTTTTCTCACTCTAGTTAAAGTAACACTAAACTCAGGAGTTAAATGTTAAAAATGTATTCAAGTACTTAACTATTAACAAAATTGTAGATTATCTGGTAATCATTCGGCTGTAGATCCTCAAATCATCTCTGAATTGGTGCTGACACTGTCCTGCCTTCTGGAGGGTGGCTACTTTTGTTCCCCATGGTCCCTGTGTTTTTTGTAAAGTAGCCACTGCTGCAAGCTCGCTCATGTGTCGGACTACAATCTCATGTTTAGTTTACTAATTTGTATTGAGATTGAAATCCACCACAGGAGTGAGCTTGGAATGGTGGCTACCATGTCAGCATGAATTCAGAGATGATTTGAGGATCTGCAACCTAGTGCTACACAAATAAGTTACATTTTTTGTAGAATATTACTTTATTATTTTTCAAATATATGCACAGTATAAACCTACAGACATTATTGCTAAGAGACCACCATATTTTATTCCGCTAGTATTAAAACAATTCTTCCATGCGCAATTATCGCAGGGCCTACAAATTTAGTATCACCATCTTTTTATTCTACCGGGCCTGCGCTTTCAGAAAATATATGGTTTGGGGGGGTCTTTTACAAACGCTAGCAACGCAGCAGTTGAAAATCAAACCAATAGGAAAAAATTGCAGAAAATTCAAAAATGGCTTGGCCAGCTGATTTGAAAAATGTTCCGGAGGGCTTGGCAGCGAAAGGGTTAAGGGTCTCAGCTAAAGCGAAGCAAAAAAGAAAAAAAACAACCTTGAACCCTCCCAACCCTAAACCCCCAAAAAAACAACAACTTCCACCCTCCTCTCCCCTCGCGGCCCCCCTCTCCCCACAGTAGTCGTACGGCTGTGCCTCTTATTATTCTCTAAGAAATATTCTACAAAAAAATTACATTTTTTTGTTAATAGTTAAGGTACTTGCGTGTATTTTTAAGATTTAACTCCTGAGTTTATTGTCACTTTAATAGACACCACATGGAAACTGATTGATTAAAGGGAGTTTTTTTTTTAGGGGCAAAAACCCAAGTGGTAATCTTTGACTTTTACATACAAGAATACATTGAAAACATATTACACATGCTATAAATTGTTGAGCTGTGCAATAAACCCTTAAAAAAACTGGAAAATAAACTGATACATTAGCAAATAAGGCACATGAATTAAAATACTGTATGCATTAGATTTTTTTTAATTGGACTTCATGCAGGATAATTGGCTTCAGATTAAAATTTTACAAAGTGACTACATAATAGAAAGAAGTACTAAGCACACCCACAGATCAAAATTAGAATGCAAATCAAGATACATATATTTATGTGTGACATTAAAAAAAAAGGGGTGATTAAAATAAAGAAAGAAAAATGAATGATTGTATGAAATGTTGACACATGATTAACTCGGTAGTTACATAGTCAAAAATCAAGACTTAGCATAACATGATTGTTATTCAAAATAAATAGTCATCTGCAGGCACATTCATCTGGTAAAAACAGCCAAATAAGGACAGACATTTGGTTGCAGATTACTGTAGTTATCTGAGTATTTTAGGGTTCAAAGAAGCTTAGTTTTGGAGAGGGAGTGGTGTTTGTGTGAGGCTAATACTTAAAGGTGAACTCAAGACACTTATAAAGGACAGAAATAATTCAGCTTTCAAATCATTAATTAATCATTAAGTGTATTTTTTAATACAATGAGTGTAATTGCATGAATTGATCTTGATATCTTACATTCCCTGTACATCTCAGAGTAGAGTTCTGAATGGGAAAGGAAAAACAACACAATTTAACAATCATTTCATGTGCTTATGGAGCGTGTTGCAAAGGGGAGAAAACAGAGTGACAGTGAAATGAGCTGATCACTGTGCTGCTTCTTCTTCACTGTCTATTCTCACAGGATGGGGGAAGTCCATGACAGCCTGGGCTAAGATAAAGTGAGCTAAGTTATGCTTGTCGTCATTCTACCAAGACTAAGGCCTCTTTCACATGGGCTATCTGATCAGGTCTACATTTCAGTTTTTCAGGCGGACCTGATTGGAATCCCAATGTTAGTCTGTGGGCATCTGGTTACATCGGGTTACCCCCGCCTCTGGCCAGGTCCAGAAAAACAAATGGAGTTCCAATTCGCCGGACCTGATCATGCTGAGTTGGGGGTAACTTGATGTAAACTAGCACAGGTCCGTTTACATCCAATTCCCCATAGACCAACATAGGTCCAGTAATTTAAAAATGTTATGTCATAACTACACCACAGATTTGAACAGGGCAATGGGCAACATGCACTTAGTCCCCTGGGGAATTAAATAAGGTTTTTGCAATTTTTGGTAAGATATTCTTAGAACACCACCTGACATTTAGTCAAGGAGATGTATTTATATCAACATAATATATAGTGTTCAGTTTATAGTCAAAGGAGAAACCTTGGACACTAGAAAAGATAAATACTGCTTTTTAAAAGTACAATTTATTATATAGTATATGATTGTTGTTAGAGATTGTATTAATATAGAAATCCAAATATCTGATGTCCAATGTAGCTTGGCATTTCTTAGAGTATCCTGCTCCTTTAAAAATGTGGGATTTACAAACACTCAGCGATCACCGATCGCTGAGTGTTTGTACTTCGCTCCCCTTCTTGACATGCTGTCACAGCAGGCTGAGCGAGCGGAGCTCAGCCTGCTGTGACAGCACTGCAAGGTGTCTCCACCCACACACTGCTCTGCCGATCTGTGACAGGAGGCTGAGTGGTGCGGGGAGGAGAGACGCCAGCCTCTCACAGCGCTCTCCTCCCGCACTGCTCGGCCCCCTATGACACTTTCTCTCCTCCCCGCTGGGACACAGAGCAGCGGCCGGCGGGGAGGAGAGAAAGAACGGATGCACCGCTGTATCAGCCAGAAAATGGCACTTTCGGCATTATGCCAAAAGTGCAATTTTCGGCCGATATATTGGTGCATCACTAATAAAAACATTTGCAGATTTTTTGTAATGCTTTTTGGTATTAGTTCATTATAATAACTGTTGTATTACTATCTCCCTGCAATGTCAGTTCTGTTGGATATGCTCCACTTCAATACCTGTATATAGATACCTAACACACACCTGTGTGAGTTAATTGGTATTAAGGGCCCTCCCTACCATCTTGTCTTGATTTGTATTGTGATTTTTAATGTCTTCCCTATATTGTAAAGCGCTGTGCAAACTGTTGGCGCTATATAAATCCTGTATAACAATAATAATTAATAAAATGTTTGAGTTTGGGGGTTGGTCTAGGAACATCATATGATACTACTGGGTCACATGACTGAGCAGGGCAGCCATCAGAAATGTTGGGGTACCTTACACAGCTTTAGCCCCTCCCCCCCCACGTGCTGCTGGACACAGGGCTTAGTGACGCGCTGGATGCAGGGCTTAGTGACGCACTGGACACAGGACCCACCTGAGATTGACCCTGCAGAGCCCACCATAGATGCTGCACAGCCCATCTGAGATTGTCTATGGTGGGCTCTGAAGGGGTCTCGGGTGGGCTGGTCAGGGCTGCATCCCTCCCCTCCCTCCTTTCCTTCCTTCCTAGTTCCTCTTACCTGCACACATGGCCTCGTCTGCCGCCGGACTGGCCAGAAGTGACGTCACCTCACTTCCGGCCAGTCCGACATCAGACGAGCGGCGTCACTGATGGGGCCCTAGCTTGTCTCAAAGCCGCTGGAGCGGCAATGCTGGGGCCCTGTGCTGCTAGGGCCAGGCCTCCGCCTCCTCGCCCTTCACCGTCGGCCGATAGTCATGTAAGGGACCCAGGCGAGCCCCCCAGGCTGCCCGGGCCCCTTACATGAGTATCGGCCATACCCCCCTGATGGCTGCCGTGTGACTGAGCATTTAAAGAGAACCAGCCATAAATGGGCTTAAAATGCAACTGAAGCTAAACGTTTTTTTTTGTTTTAGATAGAGTGGAAAGGGATTAAAACACCGGTCAGGTTTTTATTACTGTCTGTGTCCCTGTGGGTGATTCACTCTCTCTATTTTTCCTAGTGACTGTTTTCAGTAAAAGTGGGTCAAGGGCTTGCTGTACAGGCCTCTTCGCCCATGTGAATGAGCCCTGACAAGGAGGATTAATGTGACGGTGAATGTTAGTGTTACAAAGAGGGTAAAAGTTAGGAGCACAGGGAGTGTTAGTATAAGGGTAAATGTTGAGGATACAGGGAAGGTCAGTGTAGAGGTAAATGTAAAAAAAAAAAACCCATGGAAGAAAGATGTTAGAGTAAATGTTACGAGAACAGGAAGTAATCCTTGGTGCCCAAACAGGAAGAGGCCTGGGTGCCCAAACAAGTGGATGGTCACATGTGGCCCACCAGTACATAGCATGTACTCCAGGCCCAAAATCGGGTCTGGAGCACAGCAAGCTGCAAGTTGAGAGACCGGGACTTATATGGACTTCAGTGTTGGAATGGTGGCTGTCAGTGACAGCCGTCATCTAGCACTAGGCCTAGGAGCTGAATCAATTCACTCCCGGGCTTCTCCTTCATAGCAGTGCTGATAGCAGGCAATGTTAACACAATGCAGAACAATACTTCTGTAATGTATATACATCAGAAGTGAAATGATGTCACAACACTTCCTGGAGGATTGGGCAGAGCTGAAGCAGCTTCTCCCTGCAGCATTAGATCACTAATACATTGATCTATTGCTGGCTGATCATAATTAGAAGTGATTTGTTGCTGCAGAGCTGCATAGGTGTCTGATTGAAACCTTTAATGACCAGATGCAGACCCCCCATGAAATAAAAAATAAAAAATGTCAAATTAATAAATTAATTAAAAAACTATTTACCAATGTATTCTAGTATCACACCAAATACATTGAAAGTTGTAGGTCACATTTGCATAAGCAAAGACAATGCCATTCAGAATTTTAAAGAGTTTTAGCGCACCTTAGTCTTAAAAATGACTTTTTATTGCAGCACACTGCAACACAGAGCATATGCATTGTGGTGCGCTGCCTGTAACTGTGGGTCCAGATGAATGGCACCACAAAGCATACACAGCGATGCACAGGTTAACATACGCTGCAGTGCACTAAAGGGCATTTTAACCTGCACTAATGCAACACACATTTATAAAAACGAATTAAACTATTATGCTGCCTTCTGGACATGTCAGGGGCCACAAGCCAGGGATAGCAAACAATAGGCACATAAAAAAAGGAGGTCAACAGAGGTATCCTCCATTTTTATTCAGGTTTCCTAACAATACTTTCTACCTACTGAAACCAGAAAATATAACGTATGATTAAATGACGTACCTGGAAGCTAGGAAAAGTTTGTCCTATATGTTACAAATTTTCTTAAAATTATTACTACTCATCTGTGATCCAATTTGAACTCCTCAGATCTGTCCCAGCCGTAGTGATTAAGGTTTCATTAAATATAATGTTCTCAAGATATGCATTTCTCTGTGATTCCGACATTTAGACTCTAATAAGCCCTTGAATTGAAATGATCAGGCTCATTGTCTCTGTTGCAGCTCTGTGAGTATGAAATGCTATCAAGTGATTCTTTTTTTCATCTAAATAATATTCAAGTGAAGAAAAATCTAGCCAATAAGAGAATGCTGTTATGTCTAGTGTCTGTTTAACAACTTATTGCATAAAGCTTTTAGAAGCACAAGAATGTCAGAATGTCTCCTTTAGAGGGTAGCAGTCTCTTTTCCTAACATTTGGAGTGTTGTAACTATGGCTCTAAATCATTTAGAGATATATGTGTAGATAACAGACTTTGAAGATACAAATTATTTGACAGGGTTGTTGTACACACTTTTTATACACTATCAAAAGCGGAAGATTTGTGGCTTTACATTACACCGAGCTCAGCAACTTTTACATTTTTTTTAGGTTAGCTCTGTGGTTGTCATAATTATTTAGTGACAACAATTACCAGATTTCTACAAGCTGTTTATGGCATTGGGTGCTGGGATTTCTTTCTCAGACCTCTCTTACCTATGAAAAGTAGGTATTTGTCCTTGTGCTCATACGTACACTAGGGAATTATAGAGTGGTGAATAAAAAAAGGTAACAGCGTCCATGTTGCCCAAGCCAGGCAGTTAGGTTTGAAATGAAAACTATTTTTTTCATTGGTTTCTGCATTCCTGTTGGTAATATTTTATCTATCTTCCTGTCCTGTGGCAATATGTGTGTCAAGGTGTCACAGGGTTTCACTGGAATGAGGGGAAATTTCCCCAACAGAGACACAGATAGCACTAAGGGCCCATGCACGTATTTGCCTGCAACTGCACAACGTAAATTCCAGTGTATTTCACCTACCAGGGAGCCAAAGGTGCTACATACAGTCTCTGATAGAAGTCAATGTTTTTTTCTTGGTGTGTTGAATAGCATGCCCTCACTGCACACCATGGTTACTGCTGTTGGACCCCAAGGGACAGTAGTGATGGAGCAGTCATTGAGTGAAACATAGCAACATAGCTCTGCCAAAAATGGCGATCAACATCTACTACTTTATAACACAGCAGAGGACCACAGTCTGAGCACGAGTTCAGAGGTGATTAAATACAGCATGGGTGAGCCGTTCCTACTAGGGTGCCGATACCGAGTATTTGGCCGAGTACTCGTACTCGCCCAAATGCTGCGATACCTTTCCCGATACTAGACCTTCTGGTGAGAGGAAGATTTCCTCTGGCTGGCAGTGCCGCTAGGAAAGATGGAGCCGGAAAGCTGGCTCCATGATGTTTGGCTGGCTTGATGCTGATTGGCTGGGAAGCCGGCTTCCCAGCCAATCAGTGTCGAGTCGGGCAAACATATCTCATAATATAGCGACACGACCCCCACCCTGCAGGTACCTAATTCCCCTCACATAGATCCTTAGCATTCAGTTCCTCGGCCAGATCTGCCGTCTCCTGTCTGCACAATGCTCACGTGATCAGTGTTCAGCCTTCTACTGCGCATGCACAGGATTTCTGAATGAGAGCACTGGGCAGTCTGCGCATGCACAGTAGCAGGCTGAGGGCCGATCAAGTGGGCGCTGTACACAGGAGAAGTGGGCAGATTCGGGAGAGCGGTGTCTGCCCACTTGGAGAGCGCTAGCTGAGGGACTGGTACGTTAATGAATGTGATACGGATCTATGTGAGGGGAATTGGGTCCTGGGTCGTGTCACCATATTGTCAGATCTGTTTGGCCGGCCTCAATGCCGATTGGCTGGGAAGCCGGCTTCCCGGCCAATCAGCATCCAGCCGGCCAAACAGAAAGGAGTCAGCTTCCCGGGCAATCAAGAAGCCTTCCTGGCTTCCTGATTGCCCGGGAAGACGGCTCTATGCTACCGGAAGTGCCGGTATCGGTACTCGGTATCGACGAGTACCGAAATATAAGTATCGGTACTCGTACTCGATACCGAAAAACCGGTATCGGTGCATCCCTAGTTCCTACTTTGTCTCTGCAAAGAAAGGACTCACCACCCAATGGACAAGTAAGCACTATTTTTAAAGTGAAACCATGCTAATGAAGTGCCCGAAGATCCTGAAACCCAATGAGCGCCACTTAGCACCGTTCTGTTAAAAACAATGAGATTGTGAGTGGTCCTCTCATGTGAAGCCATGGGTCAGCACCAGTGATGAAGTCTAAGATGAAATGCTACTGAAATTCTTCAGTTGTGATTCTAGCAGTAGAGGTTCTTTCTTACAAGTCACTGAAATTAATTACATACCTCTCCAGTCTATTTATACACCTGATTTGCATCGAATGTCAGTGAATGTTTTTCCATAATGAATTAAAAACCCATGGCTATCATACACACATCTGTTTTCAGTTTGGTCTTTTCTAGGGAATCCCTCTGACATTTCATACGCTGTATAAAGTGCACATGCCTGAGATTGAGGTGATAAGGTGGTTGTAAGTAATTATTGTGACATTTTAAGATTAGTTACAGTGAAGATTGTCTCTGTAGAGTAATAGTTAAAAAAATAATAACTTGGCATTTAATGTGTGAGTTATTCCACGTCTTCTCTGTGGTGCTAACCACCTGAACACCAGTGAAAAACAGTGTAATTGAAGTTGAATGCTGGAGTACTCTGAACCAATTGTTGTAGATTTACCATTGTAAGAGGCTGGAATATAAAGGAGTAATTAAAAGAGTTATTGCATACTTCTATTTTTGTAAGTGGTGCAGCTGATGGGAGCAATGCACAAGATATCTTGTTAGGAATAACACACTATTATTAGCTTCAGGATTGAACTGGCCATGAAAAAACAGCTATCTCCACACCAACAACAGGCAGCAATATATGTGTTTGTCCCTCAGGTGAGTGAGGTAACTGGAGCTTGCCAGATGGTGATAGTGGTGCCGGTGCAATACTTTGATCCATTGCTGCCCTGCATAGCTCCTCTCTGGCCATCCCTCCATACCTTGGGATTACATCCACATATCTGGTGTCTCCAGACAGTGAAAATCGTTAGGCCTGCTCTTAGGGAGATTTTCCAAGAAATTGGAAGAACTCTTTATGGGGTAGTAGTAACATTATGGTACTAATCTGCATCCTCTACCACATCCATAATAGTCTGCAAATCCCCATCTTTGAAATGCATGTTGTTATCTCTTACACTGCAAATACTGATCTCATTGAACAGTTTTTCATTGTGTCCTTTAAAAAAGGGAGTAAACTATCTAACTGTATGTGCGCTGAAGTTTAACAAAAAGCCAAAGTGGGTCCATCAGTGTATTTAGACAACAATGAACCAAATGAACATCTCTTTCTCAGCCTATATGTTGAAGATGTTGCTGAAATGAAGGCAACCTACTTTGGAGTTCCTAGGGGTACCCCAATATAAAACAAATATTATTGGCACTCTTTATTTTCATTGCCAACAATTCTATAGGATGAGGCTAGCTACATATAAATAATCTCTACTCATAGAGCTTGTAACATCTATCAAGGTATTAATCCCCTAAATTCTAGAAACATTTAGTGCTCCCTGTATCAGACACTAACTCACCTGGGGATCCTGCCAATAACACACTTCCTGTCTGTTGATGACAATGATTATCCATGAACGAGCAGTGTTGTTGTCCTAGAACAGGAGAACAAAACACCTGCACTCACCTCATCTCCATAATGTGTGGGGTGTAGTTTAACAGGGCAGGGCTTATAGGAGTTCTTGAAATTTCACTGCAGCATAGCAGTGCAAAGGAAGTCATCAGCTCTCAAGATTTCTGGTATGATCAACGGGAGTTTTTACACTAATCAAACAGATGTAACAAAAGGATTTCAATCGTATTTTTAACAGACTAAAGTGGACCAAATAAGAAAAGTTAATTGTGAGGGTTTACATACCCTTTGAAATCATATATGGATGTAGTTTATGTGGATGGTTGGATCAAATGCATTTGTCAAACACTGAAAGTACATTTATAACCAAAACATCTTCTTTATACTCTTCACGCAAAAGAAGTCAAGTACACGTGAACAGATTATTTACACTATTGGAGATAATGCATAAGGCAGTACTCAAAGGAAATCATAAAAAATTGTTTAAAGTCAGCATAAAGTACATGTGATCATTTTATTTTTAATATTGCACAAAGAGAAAGAGTTTCAGAAATATGGTCATTTGCTTTCATTGTCAATTGCATAGAGCCATCTTTGTCCTCTCATCAGCATCTTCTTGCTACCATTCTATTTAAAAAAAGTAAACCAATGATATCTATATATATATACTGCTTGTGCCAGAAAAAAGTCACCACTTGGATTTAGCTAAGCAAATAGGTCAGAGCCTTCAATTGGATAATAGGTCTAGGTTTAGACCTATTACTATACAACATTATGTCCCCAAAATATGAGGTCTGCTGCCTTCCTGAATGACCAGGTTTTCCCATTAATTAATTTTTTTCTTCCCTGATGGCACATTGGGCATATTCCAAGATGACAATGCCAGGATTCATCGGGCTCAAATTGTGAAAGAGTGGTTCATGGAGCATGAGAGATCATTTTCACACATGGATTGGCCACCATAGAGTCCAGACCCTAACACCATTGAGAATCTTTGGAATATGCCAGAGAAGACTTTACGCAGTGCAACAACTCTCCCATCATCACTACAAGATCTTGGGTAAAAATAATGCAACTCTGGACAAAAAGGAATGTTGTGACATTGCATTAACTGATGGAAACAATGCCATGGTGAATACTTGCCGTAATTAATTTTATTAGATTTTATAAGAGTGTGTGATTATTTTTTTTTTGTACAGGCAGTGTATATACTGTGTGTATATTGCCGGTACAAAGCATGCACAATGTACAACAGTTTTTGGGCGTCCCTGTCCTTTATCAGGTACACAGGTAAAGAGAGAGAGAGATCAGTTATTTAAATGATACTATTTAATTGTTCTATATTAAATCTATGCCTTTGTTTTGCAGATCGAGGATGCAGCCAGTCAGGGATCAAAGTTTGCCGGTATAATACAAGGATACTACTTTGCAAAGGAACTGCCCTACAGCCCGTCTGATAGCTTGAGTCAGACAAGCGCTCCCGAATTCACGGCCATCAATAAAGTAAGCAGCGATACAGAAGATAATACTTCAGCAGATAAGAAATCAGATTGCACTAATGGAAGCACTTCACCAGCAAAGAACACGGAAAATGATGAACAGCCCAAAGCAGTCGATGGGCTGGATGTTATTGAGCAGCAAAACGTGGAGTCTACAGCTCTGAATAAAGGAGATCAATTGGAAGAGCTCAATTTCCAGGTTTCAAACGAGGATGTATTTGTTCATGACAAGATAACGACTGAAACTACGCCATCTGATAATTGCAGCATTAGAAGTAAGTACAGAAGTCATTAGGAAATAGACATAATATGTTTCAGTTTGTTTTGTAAGTAATCTACTTTGGGAGTAGGAAGCCCTACACTGTTCATTTTATTCTAATCTACTGAGACCTCACCTGGAAAATTCTTGCATTACATTTTTCAATCTGATTTTACTAGCAAGCAGCCTGAGCTGATGTTTGACCTGCTTATATTTTGTCTCCACTAGTTCCTCCTTTCTCCGCTCATCAATATCCTAGTAAATTGAAATAAAACGAATTCCGTTTTCATTATATACCTTTTTTAGACCCAGTGACATCATTGCGGGGTCTTTAGGCAATGCAAACAGATCATGGCTGGTTGAAGGGGCCAGCAGGGTGCTGTACATGGCTTTCTGAAAACACTCCTGTCAAGAGTCCTCAGTCCTGATGCAAGCAGTGGGCTGGCTTTTGAGAAGAGTTATGCCTTGATGGGTGTGTGTCAGTCTGTCCTGCCCACTTGTGATGCTGACCCTCCATGACTGAAATAACTGAAATCTAGTGAATGAAAGGGGTGGGTTGGGGAGGAAAGTTCTAGATAATGCTGGACATCCTCCAGCTGGCCAATGTGATGGGCTCTATTTGACTTCCTGTGGATTCTAATACAGTAATACCTTGGTTTACAAGTAACTTGGTTTGAGAGTGTTTTGCAAGACAAGCAAACATTTCTGAAAAAGTTTGCCTTGATACACAAGCAATGTCTTGCAATAAGAGCAAAATTTTGTAGAAAAGCTCCACAGAATAAGGCTGTAGCAGTGCTAGCGATGAGTCTCTTTTTTTTTTTTGAATAACATTTTTGTTTTATTAAAGTTTCGTACAAACAGCGTAAAGTTTACAGTGTACAGTCAGTTGTGTTGGGTGGACATTAACAGATAATTCACAAAAAATGTACAAAGAGGGGTAAACAGTTTAAATGAAGCCCATCCACTCAACAGCATTCTCCTTTGAAGGGACCATTCAGGCAACCTTGTTATGGACCATTGAGATGAGTATTAAGTATGCTTATTTACGATCCCATCCGGGTCCTAAAATCCAGTATGTATGTCCCGTGGGTTAAGTCATTTCGTGTTTCCCTCTTGTGTATATATATATATACATATCCTGGGTATACTCAGCAGGAATCTAGCCCATCCCAGTGTTTGAACGTAATGTGAGTACATGTCTTTCAAATGGAGTCAGCGATGAGTCTCTTTAACAACAATGCAATGTCACATTGGATAGATTCCTTGTTAAAGTTTCACGAAATGAAAAAGATTCCATTGAGTCTAGAGATAGCAGTGATTCCGTTAGTGATAGTGAAAGTTGTCCTACACAATAATCCTCCTCTCTCTTGTCCCTCTCACACCGGCCACGAAGGTACCGGTAATTGGTTTATTTTTCTTTATATTTTGTACAGTATTATATTACAGTACAGTATTGTAATCATTTTTATATGAATATTTTTGGGTTGTGGAACGAATCATCTGAATTTCCATTATTCCCTATGGGGAAACTCGCTTTGATATACAATCGCTTTGAAATACAAGCATGCTTCCGGAACGAATTAAGCTCGTAAACCAAGGTACTACTGTACACACTTTGAGAAGCTCACAGTGTGCAGTGAAAGTGAGTAAGCACTTGCAGTACAGTAGAGGAGTCAGCACAAAGGTGCAAAACTGTAGGTAAGGCTGGAGTTCAGTTTTAAGAATTCTTTGCCTGAGCTTGAGTTCTGGATCATGTGGAAAGCTATAGAAGTTTTCATATCTGGCTGGATACACAGGCTGGTTATTGACACATTATGATTACACGTTTGATTACTGAAAATATAATAAACAGGAAAGCATGTTGTTGGAGGTGTATACACTGAGCTATTGCTGGCGGATTTAGCTTCAATCTATCCAATTTGCCATGTTTGACCGCAATGGTCAGGTTGGAGATAGATTAGGATATACACATTTGCCTGCCTAGAATCTCATGCATGTGGTGGCATTCACCTAGCAGATACATGTTTTCAAGTGACAGTGAGGTGAGCTATGCTGACAGCTGTTCTTCCATCCTCAGATTTTTTGCAGCCATCCTTCTGGCTACAACCACCTATGCAAAAGGTTCCACTATGTTCTTCATTTTCCCTGCAGGTTCTTCTATGCTATTAATTAACCCTTTCCTCTGCTCCTAGTTTCCCCATCCTCTCCAAAACAGGTCCTTCAATGCGCCCTATTCCCCCTTCCCCCTGCTCCAAAACAGATCCTACAATTGTCTTAACTCCCCCTTCTCGCTTCTCCAAAACAGGTCCCATGATGCTCTTAATTTTCTCTTCCTTCAGGACCAAACAAGTCCCACTGTGCTCTTCACCTTACAAGTCCCTCCATGCTTTTCACCCACAACCCTCCACAACAGGTTCCTTTCTATTCCTCACTCCCCTCTCCATACTCCTCCACAACAAATCCCTTTGTACTCGACTTACCTCTTTCCCTCCAAACAGTTCTCTGTGTGTTCTTCACCTCCTCTCTTACAATTCTGCAACAGGTCACTTTTTACTCCGTTCACCAAGCAATTCCCAGCAAGCTCTTCACAGGGCAGAGTGGCTACTGCCAAAAAGGTTTATAGATATAGTCTGTAAAGTGTTAATTATATAATTAAATGACACATATTGTAATACATTTTTGTTTTCCAGAAATTGAGATTTTGGCTCTATTTAATAAGCCAAAAAGCCAACAGAGGTACAAAAAATATTATACTGTGAACATCCCAATGAAGATCTCCAAGGATAAGAGTACGATCAATGGTCTGGAAGCCAACTGGTTGGAGCACATGACTGATCATTTCAGGAAAGGATGCTCACTAGTAAATGCCGTCTTCTGTCTTGGAATGGTAAATGGTATGGAATTTTACATCTGCCAGATATTTCACTTACATTTACTTTAAAACTTTTCTTTTCATTTTGTGTAATAGTCTTCTGATAGTGAGAACTAGAATCCCAGTTGTCAGGTCAGTTAAATAATTTCTCATATTGTTGGATCCCTAACCAATTATGGAAACAGCAGGGGGGTAAATTGCAGCGTTAAAGACGGCACAATGATAAGCATGTATTGTATCACCAAAGGAACTGCATTGTTTTTCACAAAATATGAGTTATTTAGGTAAAAGGTCAGCCATCTTCAAATCACAACTTGATAAGGAGAAATTAATAGCATTTATGTACATATCCATCTGAGCCATGGATATGAAATTCTGGCTCTGACATTTTCATTCACTCAGCTGATTTCCTGCCCATAATCTTATTGAAGAGCACTATATGAAGTCTCATACAAATGGCTCACAACCTACAACAATGGGTTGAACTTTGCATTATAGAAAAAAGGCAGTAGACCATTGTACAGCTATCAATAAGAATGTTGAAGAGAGTTAAAGTTAAAAGAAAGTTGGCAGTTAAAGTGACCCTGTTGCCAGACCATTCATTTCAACAATAATCTTCCCGTAAGAATTTATGTTTATTTAACGTAACATAAAATCAAGTATTTTAAATGCTTACTTGCAGCTTTTTTCCTTTCGGTATTTACTTGAAATGCGCCTTTGAATGTTCTAAATAATTTGATTACTCATGGAAGAGTCAGCTCCCTTGCACAGTCCCATCCCACCTTGCACATCATAGCCCTCTTCTCTTCTAGGCGTGTCTAACTACTGTCTGTGCTGGTCCAGCATCTTCACCCTCCCCCTGACATCCACACAGCGGGAGTTTGTCTACTCCTGGTGTAAACAAACTAATTTGCTCTTCAGCACGCCACAACACACAGATATAAATGTACTTTGTCATGTGCTGCAATGCCCAAAACAAGTGCAAGTACATTTTTTTGTGCGTTGGGCTAGTTAAGAGTTGAAATCCGTGGAAATATGGCTCTGTGTGCGGTTCGTGTGGTCCCTTCATCAAGCAAAAAACTTGCCTGATGAAGGGAGCATGCTAGGTTCCGAAACGTTGCTTTGTACTTGTGATGCCATGTGCATCTGATGTCAATAAAAGGACAGATTGATGCATTGGACCTAGGTGTGCGAGTTACTACTTCTTATACCAGTGGCGGAACTACCAGGGTCGCAGCGGTCGCATGTGCGACCAGGCCCTGGCGTTCCTCCACAAAAAAAAAGGGGGGGGGGGGCCCAGAAAGGAAAAATAAGTACTATCCTTGTCACGCTCCTTACCGATAAGTCCCTTGTAGTGGGGGGTGTTCGCAGTGACTGCGGATGGCACCGCGAATGTCAGCAAAAATATAGAAATGTCACCAACACACCAATCCTTTTAGGATAGCAAAAGCTTAATTTTTTGATATTTTTTGTCATATGACCAACTAGGAAGGAAGAAGGGGCCTGACGCCGGCAGTGGGGGGGGGCTGATGGTGCGGCTGCCCCGAGTGCAGAGACAGACAGGTGAGAGGGGGTTGGGCCGGCCGCCGGGCAGTGACAAGCAGGCAAAATATGGGGCAGCACGAGGACCCAGCAGCTGCCATGCTGATAATACAGTAAGACCCGCCTGGATGTTTTGCCACCTGCTCGAGCTTCCTCCAGCCGTAAGAACAAGAGGACTATGACAGCTGAGGTAACTACTTGCCATTACAGAATAGTGAATAGATTAGAACATGGCTGAATATGAAAGTTTCAAGTTTAACTATATTCTATTGAATGTTCTATAATGATATTGTATTACTAGAAAACAACAAGTCGGCAGTTCAGCTGGGACTTGTAGTTTCCTGTATGATAGAAGGCTGTTTTCATTACTGTCCTCATGAAAGTACTAGTAATACAATGCCATTATAGAAACATAGAATAGAGTATAGTTGAACTTGAAAGATACTGTTCTATAATGGCTTTGTATTACTAGTGTTTTCATGAGCAAAGTAATTAAAACAGCCTTTTTTCATACAGAGAACTACAAGTCCCAGCATGCACTCACTGTCACTATACAACTCTCACATATCACCCATGGAATTACTGCAGGGGGCTCGCATGCTGGAACTTGTTGTTCCCTGTGTGATTTATGTGTGTGTGTGCGGGGGGGAGCGTACAAGGACAATGAGGGCATGCTGGGACTTGTAGTTCCCTATGTGATGTGGAGGGGTGTACAGGGACAATGAAGGCATGCTGGTTGTAGTTGAACTATAAGTCCCAGCATGCCTTCATTGTTATATCCCAGGGTCGCAGTGGTCCCATGTGCGACCAGGCACTGGTGTTCTGCTGTTTTGGGGGCCTGGAAAGGAAAGGAAAAAGGAGGGCCCAGCCCAGTAACTGCCGAGGCACTGACATTGATTGCCTCCTGTGACTACAGCTCCCAGCAGGCCAATGCTCCGCAACGGGGGGGACCTTCATGGTTTCTTGCATCAGGGCCCTGAGATTTCTAGTTACGCCTCTGTCTTCTACTATACTGTAATTGGATGCCTGTGTAAGCTGATACTGATTTCTATTCTTTGCAAACTCTCAGAAAAAAATAAAATATTAAAAAAAGGGTAAAAACTTGGAGTTGTTGCCCATAGTGATCATTTTCCTTGTTTTATTTTCCCAGACAGTGAAAGATTAAAGCTGATTGGTTACATTTTTTTTTTTTGAATAACATTTTTGTTTTATTAAAGTTTCGTACAAACAGCGTAAAGTTTACAGTGTACAGTCAGTTGTGTTGGGTGGACATTAACAGATAATTCACAAAAAATGTACAAAGAGGGGTAAACAGTTTAAATGAAGCCCATCCACTCAACAGCATTCTCCTTTGAAGGGACCATTCAGGCAACCTTGTTATGGACCATTGAGATGAGTATTAAGTATGCTTATTTACGATCCCATCCGGGTCCTAAAATCCAGTATGTATGTCCCGTGGGTTAAGTCATTTCGTGTTTCCCTCTTGTGTATATATATATATACATATCCTGGGTATACTCAGCAGGAATCTAGCCCATCCCAGTGTTTGAACGTAATGTGAGTACATGTCTTTCAAATGGAGTCAGCGATGAGTCTCTTTAACAACAATGCAATGTCACATTGGATAGATTCCTTGTTAAAGTTTCACGAAATGAAAAAGATTCCATTGAGTCTAGAGATAGCAGTGATTCCGTTAGTGATAGTGAAAGTTGTCCTACACAATAATCCTCCTCTCTCTTGTCCCTCTCACACCGGCCACGAAGGTACCGGTAATTGGTTTATTTTTCTTTATATTTTGTACAGTATTATATTACAGTACAGTATTGTAATCATTTTTATATGAATATTTTTGGGTTGTGGAACGAATCATCTGAATTTCCATTATTCCCTATGGGGAAACTCGCTTTGATATACAATCGCTTTGAAATACAAGCATGCTTCCGGAACGAATTAAGCTCGTAAACCAAGGTACTACTGTACACACTTTGAGAAGCTCACAGTGTGCAGTGAAAGTGAGTAAGCACTTGCAGTACAGTAGAGGAGTCAGCACAAAGGTGCAAAACTGTAGGTAAGGCTGGAGTTCAGTTTTAAGAATTCTTTGCCTGAGCTTGAGTTCTGGATCATGTGGAAAGCTATAGAAGTTTTCATATCTGGCTGGATACACAGGCTGGTTATTGACACATTATGATTACACGTTTGATTACTGAAAATATAATAAACAGGAAAGCATGTTGTTGGAGGTGTATACACTGAGCTATTGCTGGCGGATTTAGCTTCAATCTATCCAATTTGCCATGTTTGACCGCAATGGTCAGGTTGGAGATAGATTAGGATATACACATTTGCCTGCCTAGAATCTCATGCATGTGGTGGCATTCACCTAGCAGATACATGTTTTCAAGTGACAGTGAGGTGAGCTATGCTGACAGCTGTTCTTCCATCCTCAGATTTTTTGCAGCCATCCTTCTGGCTACAACCACCTATGCAAAAGGTTCCACTATGTTCTTCATTTTCCCTGCAGGTTCTTCTATGCTATTAATTAACCCTTTCCTCTGCTCCTAGTTTCCCCATCCTCTCCAAAACAGGTCCTTCAATGCGCCCTATTCCCCCTTCCCCCTGCTCCAAAACAGATCCTACAATTGTCTTAACTCCCCCTTCTCGCTTCTCCAAAACAGGTCCCATGATGCTCTTAATTTTCTCTTCCTTCAGGACCAAACAAGTCCCACTGTGCTCTTCACCTTACAAGTCCCTCCATGCTTTTCACCCACAACCCTCCACAACAGGTTCCTTTCTATTCCTCACTCCCCTCTCCATACTCCTCCACAACAAATCCCTTTGTACTCGACTTACCTCTTTCCCTCCAAACAGTTCTCTGTGTGTTCTTCACCTCCTCTCTTACAATTCTGCAACAGGTCACTTTTTACTCCGTTCACCAAGCAATTCCCAGCAAGCTCTTCACAGGGCAGAGTGGCTACTGCCAAAAAGGTTTATAGATATAGTCTGTAAAGTGTTAATTATATAATTAAATGACACATATTGTAATACATTTTTGTTTTCCAGAAATTGAGATTTTGGCTCTATTTAATAAGCCAAAAAGCCAACAGAGGTACAAAAAATATTATACTGTGAACATCCCAATGAAGATCTCCAAGGATAAGAGTACGATCAATGGTCTGGAAGCCAACTGGTTGGAGCACATGACTGATCATTTCAGGAAAGGATGCTCACTAGTAAATGCCGTCTTCTGTCTTGGAATGGTAAATGGTATGGAATTTTACATCTGCCAGATATTTCACTTACATTTACTTTAAAACTTTTCTTTTCATTTTGTGTAATAGTCTTCTGATAGTGAGAACTAGAATCCCAGTTGTCAGGTCAGTTAAATAATTTCTCATATTGTTGGATCCCTAACCAATTATGGAAACAGCAGGGGGGTAAATTGCAGCGTTAAAGACGGCACAATGATAAGCATGTATTGTATCACCAAAGGAACTGCATTGTTTTTCACAAAATATGAGTTATTTAGGTAAAAGGTCAGCCATCTTCAAATCACAACTTGATAAGGAGAAATTAATAGCATTTATGTACATATCCATCTGAGCCATGGATATGAAATTCTGGCTCTGACATTTTCATTCACTCAGCTGATTTCCTGCCCATAATCTTATTGAAGAGCACTATATGAAGTCTCATACAAATGGCTCACAACCTACAACAATGGGTTGAACTTTGCATTATAGAAAAAAGGCAGTAGACCATTGTACAGCTATCAATAAGAATGTTGAAGAGAGTTAAAGTTAAAAGAAAGTTGGCAGTTAAAGTGACCCTGTTGCCAGACCATTCATTTCAACAATAATCTTCCCGTAAGAATTTATGTTTATTTAACGTAACATAAAATCAAGTATTTTAAATGCTTACTTGCAGCTTTTTTCCTTTCGGTATTTACTTGAAATGCGCCTTTGAATGTTCTAAATAATTTGATTACTCATGGAAGAGTCAGCTCCCTTGCACAGTCCCATCCCACCTTGCACATCATAGCCCTCTTCTCTTCTAGGCGTGTCTAACTACTGTCTGTGCTGGTCCAGCATCTTCACCCTCCCCCTGACATCCACACAGCGGGAGTTTGTCTACTCCTGGTGTAAACAAACTAATTTGCTCTTCAGCACGCCACAACACACAGATATAAATGTACTTTGTCATGTGCTGCAATGCCCAAAACAAGTGCAAGTACATTTTTTTGTGCGTTGGGCTAGTTAAGAGTTGAAATCCGTGGAAATATGGCTCTGTGTGCGGTTCGTGTGGTCCCTTCATCAAGCAAAAAACTTGCCTGATGAAGGGAGCATGCTAGGTTCCGAAACGTTGCTTTGTACTTGTGATGCCATGTGCATCTGATGTCAATAAAAGGACAGATTGATGCATTGGACCTAGGTGTGCGAGTTACTACTTCTTATACCAGTGGCGGAACTACCAGGGTCGCAGCGGTCGCATGTGCGACCAGGCCCTGGCGTTCCTCCACTTGGGGGGGGGGGGCCCAGAAAGGAAAAATAAGTACTATCCTTGTCACGCTCCTTACCGATAAGTCCCTTGTAGTGGGGGGTGTTCGCAGTGACTGCGGATGGCACCGCGAATGTCAGCAAAAATATAGAAATGTCACCAACACACCAATCCTTTTAGGATAGCAAAAGCTTAATTTTTTGATATTTTTTGTCATATGACCAACTAGGAAGGAAGAAGGGGCCTGACGCCGGCAGTGGGGGGGGGCTGATGGTGCGGCTGCCCCGAGTGCAGAGACAGACAGGTGAGAGGGGGTTTGGCCGGCCGCCGGGCAGTGACAAGCAGGCAAAATATGGGGCAGCACGAGGACCCAGCAGCTGCCATGCTGATAATACAGTAAGACCCGCCTGGATGTTTTGCCACCTGCTCGAGCTTCCTCCAGCCGTAAGAACAAGAGGACTATGACAGCTGAGGTAACTACTTGCCATTACAGAATAGTGAATAGATTAGAACATGGCTGAATATGAAAGTTTCAAGTTTAACTATATTCTATTGAATGTTCTATAATGATATTGTATTACTAGAAAACAACAAGTCGGCAGTTCAGCTGGGACTTGTAGTTTCCTGTATGATAGAAGGCTGTTTTCATTACTGTCCTCATGAAAGTACTAGTAATACAATGCCATTATAGAAACATAGAATAGAGTATAGTTGAACTTGAAAGATACTGTTCTATAATGGCTTTGTATTACTAGTGTTTTCATGAGCAAAGTAATTAAAACAGCCTTTTTTCATACAGAGAACTACAAGTCCCAGCATGCACTCACTGTCACTATACAACTCTCACATATCACCCATGGAATTACTGCAGGGGGCTCGCATGCTGGAACTTGTTGTTCCCTGTGTGATTTATGTGTGTGTGTGCGGGGGGGAGCGTACAAGGACAATGAGGGCATGCTGGGACTTGTAGTTCCCTATGTGATGTGGAGGGGTGTACAGGGACAATGAAGGCATGCTGGTTGTAGTTGAACTATAAGTCCCAGCATGCCTTCATTGTTATATCCCAGGGTCGCAGTGGTCCCATGTGCGACCAGGCACTGGTGTTCTGCTGTTTTGGGGGCCTGGAAAGGAAAGGAAAAAGGAGGGCCCAGCCCAGTAACTGCCGAGGCACTGACATTGATTGCCTCCTGTGACTACAGCTCCCAGCAGGCCAATGCTCCGCAACGGGGGGGACCTTCATGGTTTCTTGCATCAGGGCCCTGAGATTTCTAGTTACGCCTCTGTCTTCTACTATACTGTAATTGGATGCCTGTGTAAGCTGATACTGATTTCTATTCTTTGCAAACTCTCAGAAAAAAATAAAATATTAAAAAAAGGGTAAAAACTTGGAGTTGTTGCCCATAGTGATCATTTTCCTTGTTTTATTTTCCCAGACAGTGAAAGATTAAAGCTGATTGGTTACTATGGGCAAAAGGCCTCTGCTTTATACACAGTCCCTGATTCCTCTGACTCAGATTTGTGGATTTTGTTTGAACCCCTAAAATCACGAGACATCTTCATTGTAGGCTAACGTTGACTGCTCCACTTGATTGATAAACAGCTCCGTGAGCAAGAAATCTGGGCATAGCAAGCTGTCTGCTCTGATTACATTCTTGCCATATGGATACAAGAGCTAGTGTTGCTGGATTTATAAATAGGCAGACTGTGGGAGATTGTCATTTGTCTCCCAGGTTCCCTGTACGTATGGGCAAAGGATTCACAGCAGGGTGACACCGGGTCATGTCTGGGAAAAAAAAAAGATTTAATATTAATTTCTTTGTGTTGGGGGGTGCTCTTTAGAGTCAGCCGTTTCGTCTTACATTACGTTACGATAATCATTCTAATGCTCTGTGCTGATTTATTGTGCCACTAAATTAACATACACATATCCAATTTCTGAAAAGAATAGATTTTTTTTTTTTTTTTTTCAAGAATCATTTTGCTTATGCTGCATAGCAAAAGACATTTAGCAAATCATTCTCTATTCTCTGTATGTGCTATTATTTTTTGTGATTTTTTTTTTTAATACTCTGGGCTCCAAATCAAGAGATATATTCAGCATTTCTTCATTTTTGACAAATATGCAGATGACAGAATAATTTCCACACAGCTGCTTTTTTTTTTTAATATATATAAACGATAATGGCACATCCTTTTTTTGGTATCATCAGAGTGATTATGGTATTGTGCTGGACCTAACAATAGCATTATGGAAATTCATTATGTTAGCCCAATCCTTTGCTTGTAGCCAAAGGGGAGCTGCTAATAAAATAGATTTTTTTTTTTTTTTTTTTCAAGAATCATTTTGCTTATGCTGCATAGCAAAAGACATTTAGCAAATCATTCTCTATTCTCTGTATGTGCTATTATTTTTTGTGATTTTTTTTTTTAATACTCTGGGCTCCAAATCAAGAGATATATTCAGCATTTCTTCATTTTTGACAAATATGCAGATGACAGAATAATTTCCACACAGCTGCTTTTTTTTTTTAATATATATAAACGATAATGGCACATCCTTTTTTTGGTATCATCAGAGTGATTATGGTATTGTGCTGGACCTAACAATAGCATTATGGAAATTCATTATGTTAGCCCAATCCTTTGCTTGTAGCCAAAGGGGAGCTGCTGTTCATTTGTAGAAAGCATTCATTTTGTGTTTCTGATTTATCCAGAACAGTTTTTGATATGATTTTCGCATATTAAACAACTAATTTGTTATATGCCATAAAACTGTTTCACATGTAATTTTGTAGCCACAAGAAGCTACAGTTACTTGCACATTAGCGAGACTATAGAAGCTCTGTTTCTGGAAACCCTAGTTGCCTGGCTTTCATGCTGATCCAATGGATTATAAGCCCCACTCAGGGCTTCTGTTACAGTTACCCATGCAGTGGGGTTCTCCCAGCAATACATGGGTTAAATGCTCATTTGGCTATTGGGAAAAGGAATAATTATTTCTTGTTCCTCAAGATGTGGATGGGCCCTCATTGTCCTTGCATACAATGCAGGACTGCTGGTCCTGCATTTTAGTGATGCAACTGGCCAGCAAGGTTAAGCGGCTTGGAGGGGCCAGAGGCACAAAGAGGGGGGAACCTGCGGTAGCAAGGAATAAGGTAAACATTTAAATCCCCCTCACCCCGCTGAATGAGCACGGAACCCAGGCAGTGGTAAATTTAACAGCAGCCCTCCGGGATAGAGATAAAATGACCACTACCGATATCCATCCCACCCTCCTTTAGCTTATCACTAGATTTTATTTAAAAAAAACTAAGCTTGAAGCCCTGACTTACTTGAAATCAGGGTCATGTGACCAGCCTGCATTCCAAGTCTTTTTTCTTCTGATCTGTAGAGTAGATGGGTCCTTCTAGTGTCCATTTCACTCTCTGGTGACATGAATATGATGTGGACATTTCCCATTGACTGTTAGAAGATTCCATCATAGGGCACCTAATGTGTCCTGAAGATGCCAATTGGCGACATCAGGATGCAAGGGTTGGCAACAAGGCTGGTAGGCAGACTATGCATACTTTGGACATTATGACACAGGGGGAGTGATTTACTAACCTAAACACACGCACGCACTAGGTGCGTGTGATTTTTACACAGCAAAGCGTATTTATCAACCAAAAACTCTCTAAAAGCATATTTCCACTAATGCCATATATGGAAAAATCATGCACATGATGCATATATAATGCTGCTTCACAGTTTAGACAAAAATGGTAATTCATGCAAGGCTTTGCACAACACACCTGCCGGGTGTATACACACTACAAAGGTGTCTAGATTCCACCCATAGATCATGCTGGGAGGGAACACACTACAGAGGTGTATACTTGTTCGTGGCGTGTTTATAAGGTTAGTAAATCAACCCCATGGTATCACCCCAACTCCACACACATACACACACTAATGTTTTGCTTTTGGATGCCCTGGATTCAGTGGCGGACCTAAGGAACAAAGGGCCCTGGTGCAAGATTTTTTTTGGGCCCCCCCCACTCTCCTCCCGCAGCGCTCGGCCGGTTCTCACTTTCTATCCTCCCCGCTGGGACACAGAGCAGCGCCCAGTGGGGAGGAAAGAAAGCAGGGATGCGTTGCTGTAGCGGCAGAAAAATGGCATTATTGCTCTCACTGCGACGTTCGAGGCGATATGTAACATGTGCAGCACAATTGTCATTTTTCGCACGTAGGCGCTCCAACGCGTGTGTATCTGGGGGGCGGGGGACTTAAACATTTTTTTCC
This sequence comes from Nanorana parkeri, assembly GCF_000935625.1. Taxonomy (NCBI): domain Eukaryota; kingdom Metazoa; phylum Chordata; class Amphibia; order Anura; family Dicroglossidae; genus Nanorana; species Nanorana parkeri. The sequence continues at coordinate 1,890,325 of NW_017306272.1, forward strand.
CCATTTAAATTTTTTTTTTTAATGTTACTTTCATTTTTAAACACTTTTTTTTGTGTACACTAACCCGATTGGTATTACATAGGGGACTAACAAGCACCCTGTGTAATAGCAGATAGGATGTGACAGGTCCTCTTTATGGAGGCGTCAGGGGTCTTTTAGACCCCTAATGTCACCTAGAGACCCCAAACAAGCTGAGGAAGCCGAGATCTGCTTTCCAAGCTTCTTGTCCTGGCTCTGAGAGCCGGAGACTGTGTACAGTGACACCGGAAGTGATGTAATACACAGCACTTCCGCGTCCAGTGATCGGAGGAGAGATCAGCGGCTGGAAGGGGCTGAATCTCTCTCTGATCATTGCGGGGAGACCCACCGACCCAGTGGCCGCTGCAGGGGTACCACACAGTACACACGATCCGGCGGCTTTTCAGACACCAGATCGATTGTAAGTTACACAGCAATCGCCTGCTGTTAAAAGCCGTCTATAGACATACTGCGGCCCGGAAGTGGTTAAAGTGACATTAAAGTAAATTATTTCCCCCTCCCCAGAATGTAAATGCCAGCACTTACCTTAACTGATGTCTCCTAATCCGATCTTCTTCTTTCCTGATGTTTTCATCTGTCCCTCCAGCGGTGCGGCGGGTCTCCGATACAGCGCTGACTCCTCTGTCCTTGCTAGCACTTCCTGTCCCACGGTGTCTGCATGCGGGTGCACGCTGTCCATAGACTTACCTTGTGTCTCTCCTCGTCTCCTGGACGAAAATCCGAATTGTGCATGCGCTCGCCCCAAGATGCTTTGTTGCCGCCTGAGCAGTTTCGGATTTTCGGACGGGAGCACGCGGCAAAGACGGGGTAAGTTTAAACCGTGTTAAAGCGTTTTTTTCCCCAACTTTTTGCATATATCTACTGCTTGCTACCCTCATATAGGCAGCGGCGGAACTACCGCCAGTGCGGGAGCTCCGTATCCAGCGCACAAATGTTAGAACACTAAGCTTACATTGCATCAAGGATTGATAACACTTAGGGATGCATGGGAAATCATAAAGAGCAAGTTTCTATACCAGAAAGGGTTGCAAGTTTTTTGGAGAGGTTTCATATATTCTGTGACTATTTTTAGTACAAATAGTGCTTAGAGGAGTTCTCCTATAGAAAAATAATAGATAACAACAAAAGTGTGGAGACAGAGGCCCAGAACACGGCTACAGTCTCGTCACATACTGCGGGGTCCAGCCGCGCTATGCAGGGGAAATAAGATTAGAAACATGAGTAAAAATTATTGACTGTAATAAGTGTTAGAAGTCTGAGGCGGTATGACAGAATTGTGGCACCATTACACTTCGCAGCTTGAAAATTGATTTTGGGATTGTGACAGAAAAAGCAGCATGTGTTTGCTTGTAGCACTGCTGACAGGTTTTACATGGTACATTAAATGTTGCATCCAAGCGAGAACACCCCTGTAAAGCTCACCCCCCAAAGATTTTTATTTTGATCAGACGTACAGTTTCGAGACAGTCAAGTCTGATCATGATCTTTTTACAATGCAAGAATAATATTTTAATCTGCACATTTTTCTTTGTACACATTGTCTATCATCAATTTAGCATTTGTTGTATGTCAGAAAGGTTTGCTTTGTCTGTCGCCCCGAAAACAACAATTTTAGAGTTCTTTGTATAGCTGGGACCTGCTCCCATCTTTTGTGTGCTGTACCCTATGGACAGACGCACACACAGTTGGCATCTTCCTCTCAGTGAGGAAGGGGAAGGCCAACCTTGTAGGCTGTAGGTTGGCCAGCGATCTGAAAAATCTTTATTCAATATAAATAATGTTTCCAATGTTAAAAGCACTAATTTGCATTCCTTTTGGTAGTCCAAAATCAACAAATCCGAGCCTTAATTTTGCTTTGGGCCTTTGAATTTGGGAAGGAGTTAAGATGTTCTTGCCCATGATGATTCACTGGCAAACAGAAATATTATCTTAAATGATCTAAGTTTAGTTATCTTAAATCTGATTGGTTGCTATGCAATGCTGCACTTTGGCCTTCACGATTGCTGTTTGGATGGGTATAGTGGCCATGGAAGATGATTGCTTACTACATACAACAGAATCCTCTTTTTCCACTCACTGTCAGTCAAGGCACAGCAAGGTTTGTTTAAAGTGAAACTATATTTTTGAGATATACATTTTTTAAATTGTATTTGATATTTTTGTCTTCATAGAATAATTGTTATACAACTGTTACTTTAACTGATTGTGTCCAAATAAATGTGGGTGAACTAAAAAGACAGCATGGCTTGCTTTGCAGCTTCCTTTTGTCTGATAAAAACCTTATACTGAGCCATCTGATAAAGGATGGGTCCCTGTTATGATGACTCTTTTCTTTAAACAAATGGCTTCTTTTCAGCACAGCTAAAAGATGTAAATATGTAAAAAGTGCAATCTACTGACTGGCTGGTTATAAGACTGCATACTATATTTCATAGAAAATATATTTTATAATTGTTTTTCAGTCCTAGCTGTAATAAGAAATAAAGAAAGAAAAGACATATAAAACCAATACATTCCTTATAGTAAAGGAGCAATCACATGCTGTCTCCTATACCAACCATGGTAGATATTAACCTTTACCCGTTTGGAATAGTAATAATTAGGAAATCTATTCTGTGATTTATTTCTATGCCGTAAAGTGTATTTCCACCTTTGCAGCTAAATTTGAGAAGGGCCCCCCATGTGTTTATGTGTTCCAATTTATACAGCATGCCTAAAAATAATAAAAAATAAATTGCTACCTTTCAGGTTGTTTCTTTGGCGCAGGATTTTGACTGTTTAGAATACTTTTAGTGACAGTTTGGTTTAAAGGTATATTGACATGTCTGTACTCCTGCCAGGTATAATTAGTGTTATACTAGATGTGTACACTGTCTGTCCTAACAAAGTATTCAAGATCTCAAGGCTTGGGTGATACATAAAAAGTTCTGGTAGTGTGTCAGAAAACCAGAATCCACATTAAGTCCCTCCTTTATGGCATTGAAACTTATAATCATTTTCATCTCAGATGTTTCATCTGGTTCTCTGACACACTACCAGAACGTTTTATGAATCTACAGAACATCACAATATTCATGTATGTCGTATATCTCTGATCTGTTTAGGGTTTATTTGTCATCCTATGTTTATTTGTTCTGTCTTTTGATTATCAGGAGGCATTCTTTACTCCCAGGTCCAACATTTATGACACCCCCCCCCTCCCCCTCTAACAGCTTTCTCTAGCTTTACCTGACAAACTGTCATGTTGATAAGTATTGCTTCTGACCTGAAGAAGAGAGGTTCACTCTCGAAAGCTTGTCTTTTATATATTTTGTTAGTCCTATAAGAAAGGTATCATTGCACACTGCAATACTACGTTTTTTTTTTTTTTTACGTCTTGTCTCCCGGACTAATACGGCTTACCCATTGAAATTACACTATATATATTTATATACATATATATACACTGAGTGGCCAGTTTATTATGACCACCTGACGTTTGTAGGCAAATTAGCTATAATTAGCTATAATTTCGCTCTGAAGTTGCTAGAGGGCCAGGCCATTATAAATAGGGAAGCAGGTTGTTTACCACGACATTAGAAGTGATTTGTTCTGAAGATATGGGTAAACAATGCGATTTAACAGCCTTTGAACGTGGGATGATTGCTGGCGCGAGCCATGAAGCGAGTATCAGCAAAACAGCAGGATTTGTTAAATGTTCAAGAGCAGCTGTTGTTAAAGTGTTTAAAGACTGGACTGTCAGCCGAAAATCTGGGTCTGAACGTGTGAATTGTGGCCGTCAGCGACTAGTCAATGTTAGGGCAGAGTGGAGAGTGGTAAGACAGGTACAAGGCAACAGTGCAGTGTCAGATTCCTCGCATCACTTTTCAACATCTCGTGGAGTCACGAGGTGGCCCAACGAAGTCATCTCGTGGAGTTATCTTGTGGCCCAACAAAGTACTGATGGGGTGGTCATAATAATCTGGCCACTCAGTGTATGTATAGGTGATAAATAAAGTCTTGTTCACTTGCTACTTGCTCTGATGAAGAGGGGATACCCCTTGAAACGCGTCAGCCAGAGAAATGCTCGGGCTCACAATCTGGTTGTCTGAAGGACCATTGGTCATTTTTGTATGTACATTGATTAAATGGTACACCGTCACAAAAATAAATAAAATACAGTGTATGCCCTAATAGAATAGTATTCTATTTGCTCACATGCTTGGTCAGATTTTACATCAGTTCATTATAAAAATGTCTAGTGACATATTTATAATAAAGTAATAATGCAGGCATGGTCCTAGAAACCCCTCCCAAAAATGCAATGCAGCCATCGCTGGAGTACAAGCATGTAGACAGGAAGTGCAGGAAGAGCTCTGAGATACAACAAGGGATAAAAATGGTGAAGGTAAAAAACGGCAACTGTGTAAACACAAATTGGGGACATTTTTAAAAACCGACCAAAACATCAGCTGAAACATAAACTTTCAGTAAAGTTGATTGATTCCCCAAGTAATTGATTATTCCCCAATTGTTTTATTCACAATACATCATATACAGGCAAAGCAATATTGTTGTTCTTTCCCATCTTCATAGTCATTGTAAAAGGTATTGGGGGGAGGGGGTTTCCTGTTCAGATTTCACACCGGGCCACCTAGATTTTAGCTATGTCTTTGTGCTTGTCAACCTTTTTTTTAAAAAAGGATAAAGTAAAAGCTCACTCTCCCTATTTGTGGCCTTCTTAATACAATAGATACAATCAACACACACAAACTGAATGAAGACATGTATTTAGAATTCTGTGACATGCAACATGCAATACCCAAATCTTTAGTGATAAATTAATTTTCATTAGATGCCGAGAAAGAGGTGCTGCATTGATAAAGAACATTTTGTGATATTCATCTCTGGCTGTTGAGTTACAATAACATGAAATAATACACCACAGCCTGTTCTCCACAGAGCTGTAAGCGGTGCAATAATGTTGTTATGACTAATATCAGGAAATAAATGAGTTTTCAGTAATGAATTAGTGAGATGTTCCAAGCATGTACATTTAAAGATTATATCTGAAACAGGAAATTAGATGTAATGAGCCAGTCAAAATATTGCACGACTCCATTACATTCCTAAAAAGGAGTCATTCTCTGTGTTGCTTAATGGAATCCATAATAAGATTGGACTTCATCAAAAACACTTTGACTATGGTTATCCAAGCACAAAGAATATAAATAGAAAATGTAGCAGAAATGATTTAACAATGTCTGTGGAGTGAACATTATCTTTCTGTGATAAGGTCTTGACATTGTATTTTAAGGAACTATAGGCTGAAAAAGTATGGGAGGAAGGGCAGGCTGGATAAAGACAAGGTTTATATCTCACCTCTGACCTCTTGGTCTATTGCTATGTTTCTCAATCTTTTTTTCAGTCACAGAAATCCTTAAATCTTGAGGATCCCCAGTGTAAAATGGGGTCCCATTTACAACAGAAGCTCCCTGCCCTTTACATCAGGAGGCCCCTTTCATATCAGAGCATCCTTTTACATCAGAGCCCCACCCCCCATAATATCAGGAGCTCCTCTTTCACATCAAAGACCCTAATTTCACATGAGAGTCCCCTCCTTGATATTAAGAGCCCCCTTTCACATCACATTCCTCCTCCCTTCATATTAAGAGCCCCCTTTTACATCGGAGCCCCCCTTGATATCAGGGGCCCTCCTTTTTACATTAGAGTCTCTGATTTCACAAGAGAGTCCCCTCATTCGTATCAGGAGCCCCCATTTCACATCAGTCCCGCTTTGACATCAGAATCCTCCTTTCACATCAGAGTTCTTAGCCCTCCTCCTTTCACATCAGAGCCCTCAGTCCCCCCTTCACATCAGAGTCCATACAGAACAGCAACAGAACGGCTCGTCGGCACCATTAAAACTCATGATGGTGCACAAAAATACAGGACAAATTGTTTTTCATATTGAATCAATACAGGGCGCAGAATGTTTCTTTGGCAGCACCCCTAATGAACTCAGACAGCACCCCAGGGTGATGTGGCACCCTGATTGAGAAAGGCTGGTCTAGTGAATCAGTCATCTACAGGATCCTGACCCCCGCTCTTCTTGCAGGTCATACTGAAAAATTTTCCTAATATTGGCTTTTGTTTTAGAAGATGCTTAAACTTCCATGTTAAGTGGAGTATGTGAACAGACAACTCACCAATTAAGACAATGTCTTTGGGGCAGTGGTAGTCCATGTTTCTAATGCATCTGTATGTCTAAAAAAGCACAGATCTTCAGTAGACCTCCTTTTAATAAAAGTCACCTTAGAAGGGATTAGCTGTAACATGTTTTAAAAGAACCTGTTGGTGCACTAAGAGCAGGACTGGGATGGTGGTGGTGATTTTTGTTTATGGATAGCCTGCTATGGGGAAACATTTTTGACTGAAGCACATATGGAGAAAGAGAGCTAAGTAATATTGAATCTCTAGCTACCCATTCCACCATTTGTATGTGCTTATGTAGTATGGAATTTCCCTTGACACGTTTCTTACGGTTTACAGTGTAATTTACACCACCCACAGACTCATAGCAAACAGCAGCAAAATCCCTGCCCTGCTGTTGTACAAGAAGTTTGACAGATTGAAATTTGAAAGCAAAAACAAAAGGGGTTTAATAGATACCTTATTTTTTTAAAGGGGAATCTTTCATCTTTTATTTATTTAGATATTCACATGAAAGTAATCAGCCTGATGTAAATGATATTTGTATGGTTATAATTATACAGTACATGTACTGTGAGGCAGCCATATTTGGTCATGTATATACTTCTTACATAATAGTGCTACATTGTTGTAGAACTTTACTGTTGATGTTATTTCAATTGGATGAATTTGAAATGTTGGATCCCAAATACATTAAATCTCACAATGAGGATTCTGTAAAGTCTACTTGTTGAAGTGTAATAAATGTGATGTGGCTGCTCTTAGACAAAAAAGGCCTCTAGGAAGGCTAGGACTCTTTGAAGGCTAAAAGGGTTATTCACTAAAGGGTGAAGAGTTTGGAGAAGGAAGGAGAAGGGAACAATCTAGGCCAACATAGCTGATTTGATAGCTTAGAGTCCCATTCAGTGGGAAAGAGATCAGCAAATGGATGTTCACCAGTCTCCTGCCCCGCTCCTTCTTCTTCCCCGTAAAAACCAGTGAAAACAGGGCCCAGCAATAGGATTTTGGTAGCAGTAAAATATTTTTAATGATTTCCAGGGATTAGCAGTGTATATTCTATAAGGTACTGTGTGAACTCTGAGCATGCTACTAAGCACCTGGATCTAGCAGTATTTATCTGGGCACCAGGAACCAATAGTACACTTTATACAGTGCTTTATGGCTTGGCTTTATATATGTTTGTTGATATTTTTTTATCAATTTGAATATGAACATTTTAGCTGCTTACTCAATTTTTTTGGTTTTATGAAAAATAAAAAACCCATTAAGACTTTAAACATTGTTTGCCTTTCAGTAGCCATGTTTTATTTAATGCTTTATGTGCAATTTTTGTTTTCCTAAAAGGAGTACATGCTAGTGAACCTTTATTCATAAGCAGGCCTAATCATATGCCAGTTGAATAGTCAGCTCTCTTTGAATAGTATTAGTTCATGACATGCTACAAATACAGAACAGTGAAGTAAGTAAATTATTAAAATGCAGGTCAGTTAGGTGTATGCTTGATTACCTTCCTTACATGTCATTTAAAATCCTCATACGCTTTCAAGCCTGCCTTGGTAAAAATAACGTATTCAGTTTAGTCCTGCCATGACTAATGCACATTTTTGCTTTGGTTATTAACTGACAGTGAATGTGAATATAATGGAACTATTTCATAGAGGGTATTCTGACAAACCTTTTCAGCAGCAAACATGTATTTTTCATAAAATGATTCATTATTTGGACTATTTACTGGTGAACAAGAGATGAAACGGCAAGAGGATTGAAATCCTTGGACTACATGTATAGCGCTATAGTGTAGTTTGCTCCTCACAACAGAGGCGTAATTAGAAACCTCAGGGCCCCGGGTGCAATTAACCCCCCACTCCACCCCCCATAAAAAAATCTCGGTGTCTTGGCAGTTACCATGGTAGTGCATGTGTGTAGCCCCAGGAGGCAGGGCCACTAGTTGAAATCATGGGACCCCATACAAGTTTGGCTGTGCTGATTAATAATTGTTATTATTATTAATATTTTTATTGTTTTTTATTGTTTTATTATTTTTATCACTTTAAAAAAAATATTTTTTACTTTTTCTCAATTTTTAATTTTTTTCCCCATTTTTTAATTTTACTATTTTTTTACTACATTTTTATTTTATTATTTTTAACTTTTTATAAATGTTTTTATTTTCCTTTTTATTTAATTATTGTTTTACTATGTTTTAATGCCAGTTGAATAGTCAGCTCTCTTTGAATAGTATTAGTTCATGACATGCTACAAATACAGAACAGTGAAGTAAGTAAATTATTAAAATGCAGGTCAGTTAGGTGTATGCTTGATTACCTTCCTTACATGTCATTTAAAATCCTCATACGCTTTCAAGCCTGCCTTGGTAAAAATAACGTATTCAGTTTAGTCCTGCCATGACTAATGCACATTTTTGCTTTGGTTATTAACTGACAGTGAATGTGAATATAATGGAACTATTTCATAGAGGGTATTCTGACAAACCTTTTCAGCAGCAAACATGTATTTTTCATAAAATGATTCATTATTTGGACTATTTACTGGTGAACAAGAGATGAAACGGCAAGAGGATTGAAATCCTTGGACTACATGTATAGCGCTATAGTGTAGTTTGCTCCTCACAACAGAGGCGTAATTAGAAACCTCAGGGCCCCGGGTGCAATTAACCCCCCACTCCACCCCCCATAAAAAAATCTCGGTGTCTTGGCAGTTACCATGGTAGTGCATGTGTGTAGCCCCAGGAGGCAGGGCCACTAGTTGAAATCATGGGACCCCATACAAGTTTGGCTGTGCTGATTAATAATTGTTATTATTATTAATATTTTTATTGTTTTTTATTGTTTTATTATTTTTATCAATTTACTATGTTTTTATTTTATTATTTTTTTCTATTTTTATTTTTAAAAAATTCAGTTTTTATTTATTTTATTTTTTACTTTTTTTTTTACTTAACGTTATTGCTATCACACAGGGACTAACACGCCCCTGTGTGATAGCATTCTGAGACGGCAGGCTCTCTTTATGAGCCTGCCCTCCAATACAGAAGATAGTATTGGAGGGCAATACTAATCTTCTGTACAGCTCAGGCTGTGACAGCTGACACAGGCGTGCTGTGAGTACAGCGGTCCTGTGTCAGTGATCACGGAGCAGAAAGGAGAACGGAGGTTCTCTGCTCTGCTCCCCGCTCTCCATCCTGAACTACCTTGCCGTGGGCTGGGGTCTCCCAGAAGAGAGGGGACCCCGAAAACCACAGCACGGAGGAAGGCAGCCGGTGCTTTACATTTAGCCCTGCTTGCCTGATGCAGGGCTAAATGTAGAGAAAAAATCCCTCCCGGCGCCCCTTCGGACTGCCCCACCTCAAGTGGTGGACCACCAGGGCCCAGTCCCAAATGTGACCGCTGTGACCCTGGTAGTTGTGCTAGTGCCTCACACCCTACTATGTCTTTGTCACTCATTTATCTGTCAAAGGTGTCACCCTCACTGCCTGTCATTATCAGCAAAACAAATTGAATTCAGATGAGTGTGCTGAATCGCATGAGAGATTTCAGTTATACACAGAAACAGTCAGGAGGCACTTTGAGTATCATTACAGCTAAATGTAACATAGTAATCTAATTTAGCTTCTTCTGATAGATGGTTTACACAAATGTAATTTGTGAATCCATACATGCCCAAAAAGTAAAATGTGTCCACCCACCCCCAGGTGCTGGACATACATTTTCAACCCCTCTGCTATTAAAGCCGACGTAAACTGCGTTGTACATTTTCTGGTTTTGCCCCAATGTGCAAGTATTCACGGTGTACTTTACAAGTGTGCTCTTCTCCAGCACTGTTGGATTGATCTTCAATCCTCAGCTCTGTCCCGTCCTCGCTGCCATCTCTGCTGCCAACACTTCCAGGTTCTCAGAAGTCCTTTTGCACCATTGGATAGCCACCGATGATGTAGCTCCTGCTCCTTGGCACCTGGCAGATTCACGGCATCTTGAAGATGCCATGAATGGGCTGAGTGTGTACTGTGCATGGAGTCTGCACCCTAATGTGTACACAGAAAATCAAACAATTGCTGGGAGAGAGAGGAAGAATTTTTTTTTGTAAGAAGAGACTTTGCATATCTCTTCCAGACACAAATCTCTACATCCAAGCAAATTGTTATTTTATTGACTTTACTGCCTCTGTTGCCTTCAACTCAGCTGCTCACCATAAAAATCGGGGAGGCGTCCCACCCTAATCGAGAAATGTACAGGTAATTTGGGCAAATGCGAGCACCAAATCATGTGATGGGAGTCCAACGTCTTTAGTTAAATGTCTGATGACAAACCAAATACAAATACAGCCAACGTGTTTTGGGGGACAAAAACATCCCCCTTCATCAGGGCTTAAAGAAGGGAAGTACTTGGACAGCTGAATTGTGCTGCAATAGATTGGACGCCTGTTTGGTATTGCATTGTTGATGAAACAGGCAAGGAGATAGAGAGCAATAACGAACGGTAAAACATGCGTTTTAGTGCATCACTGCAATACACAGGGGCGAAGTAGGCCTTAATATTTTACGTCTTGGATCTGGAAGCCGATAAGGACCTCTGACTTTTTCTCCAACTTTCCTTACCTGCATACTTAAGGTTAATGACAAGGAAAGCACTTTTCCACTCATAGCCAGAAATCTTGCATTTCCAGATGTAGGTATGCAGTTTCAACCCCCCTTGTTTATTTCATGTTAGGTCTACTTTAACCAGCATGTTAAAAAATCTGCCTGCTTGGGAAACTGCTGTGATCAGGTCATTATGGGGTAAATGTGAGCAAAAAAATATATTTTGATAATATACCTGCAGTACATTTCCTGGCTCAGTACACACAGCAGTGCTCACTGGCTATGGCACATTAAGGTTCTGCTGCATTTAGCTAGTGGCTTGATGACTACATCTCAAACCTGACACTAATATTACATTTAATGTATGAGAGGTTCTGATAGTATGCGGCTTAGTTTTTTTTAACCTTTTGAACATTCAGACAAATTCTAATTTCAAGAAATTACACAATTCTGCCAATAAAAATAGTGACATAGATCAGACAACCCATGGACCATAACTGGACAGGGTAGACTGGCGATTATCACAGACCACACTATGCAGACATGCAGGCTAGACTGCTCTGGGTTTAAATATTAATGTATGTTTATTTTTATTTCTTACTGCACCTGCCCTTTCAGGAATGTGTAGAAACCGCAGGGATTGCTCCAAACAATTTCCACATTTACAAAGCATCAGACATCAGCCAAAATGCTGAATTGACACAACTTCCTTAACGGAGAACTATGAGGTGAGTGCTTTTCACTCACCTCATAGTTCTAGCCGACCTGTGACAATGAGACTGTCACAGGTCGGCTCAGTAGATCGGGAGGTGAGCGAACACATACCGGCGTTCGCTCACCTCTCGATCCTGTCATGGCTATCTGCCGTGACAGGGGATGGGCTGGATTCCCCCCTCCCCGCTCCGATGATAATAAAGGAGCAGGGACAGTCTTATAGGTCATCAATTCTGCTCACTCTGCTCTTACCTCCTGTCAGTAGTTCTCTCTCAGCACATGTATATGCAGCAGAATCTGGTTGGTCCCTAGTGCTGCCCCTCCCTCTCCCAATCTGAGTAGTGTTCTGTAGGGGATGACAGGAGGCTACTATCAAAACAGTTTCAGGACCTTATACTAATTGTATGTAAAAATGCATCTAAAGTGGAACTCCAGTTTTTTTTTTCTTCAAAGTAGCTGCCATGCATCTTTTAAAATAAAAAGGCAGCTCCCACTGTAATACTCACCTTAGGGCTCCAGACGTCCAATGCCATTCATCCTCTGGGATGAATGGTAGCTAGTGTCATCTAACCCACTTCCTGTGGGCCCAGACATGCCCCCTGATGGCACGTCATTGTGCAGCCTGGAATAACAGTACTCCTGGCTTCACCAACCACCACCGCCAAAGAAGAAGAGTAGGATTTTTCCAGACTGGCTGAAGACTGTAGAAAAAATATGTGTATGTATCTGCCTGGAGTTGGGCTTTAAATTAAGCCTACAGGGCTTTTACTTTCTTACTATTTTTGACAAGGTAATAACATAATATTTAGAAGTTTGCCCCTTCTCGAACTCTGCACATATGCTGTATATTGCTGTGCATCCATGACATGTCCCATGTACAAGGTTATACTGTGAATCGAAGGGCAAAGTAGACCATAGTAACCAATCAGAATCCATTGTAAAATGTTATGGGTTACTGCCCATTGTACTTCAACATTACTGTTTGCACTACCTTATGAATAAAGACAGGAATGCCACTTGCTAAAGTTTGGGTGCTGTTCACTGTGGTTTCCTTTAGCTCAGTATTGTTGTCTGACTTGTATTCAAAGATCTAAGGCAGCTAGCGCTTAGCATACAGTAAAACGTGAATTTATACTCTTCTTGTAAATCAAAATACAGAACATTAAAGTGGCATTTAGCCAGGAGAAAGGCATTAAATATTTATGGGCACCAATGAAAACAGCTTTTTGTGCACAGTAGGGCAGCATCTTTACCTTAATGAAATATTTAGTGGCACTGGACCAATTTAAGATAAAAAAAATAAGAGATAGTGATTTAATTTTCAAGCTCCACCACCCAGAAGACAAGTCATAAGAGAGGTGCTCGAGGACGGCAGGTGGAGGCAACAGATGAGCAGAATGAGAGACAACTTGAGTTGCTGGCTTGTTTGTCTGGCATGTTTTTTAATGATTGCGCACTGTCTGCCTGCTGTTCTTTGTGTATTCTCATGGAGCTAAGGAAGTCCGCTAGAGGGACAAGTATCAGTTGGTTGTAGAGTATGTTTAAGAGCTGTAATAAATGCTTCAATGCTTCATGTTATTGCACCAGTTGTCGAAAAACCTCTGTGTGATGAGCCCCAATCTGTCTTCTTCTGAACAAGGACATAAGGTTACTATAAAATGTATGTGCCACTTCAGTCTTTCTTTACATTGCAAGATATCATGTAGTGGGTCCTGACACAATTGAGGATGAGCACCAAGGATGACATCTGCCCATCTGCAATCACACATACCCAGGGGTATGTGTCGTGCAACTTAGCTGAAAGTCAGAAGCAGCGTAGTCACGTAAACAACTTTCTTTCCTTATATTGTTTACAGTGACAGTATTGTAAAATTTCAGTGTGAAATAATGAATGCTTCTGACGGTCAAAAGTCCTCTTTCACGCTCCTTTATTTAACCATAGCTAGCCCAATCCTCAGCTGTGTGTTGCATTTGGCTGTCGTTTTGTGGTCAGAACCATTACGTTTATAGCCACTAGACATGTAAATTTCATTTCGTTCCAATGGATATTCATACGAATTTCATAAAATTTGGACATTCGGATGCATCCAAAGTTCTGAATTCGAGCACGTCCGAATGCAAATGAATTTGAGTGTTCTTTAAAAAAAAAAGATCCGTCCGGATTTTGTTCAAAGCGAAACTAAATCAGACAAGTGACTGTTCTCTGGCCAATCAGATGCTTTTTTTTGTCTGTTGGGGGTTCCATCTCAGACACAGTCATGTGAGTTTCCGTTGTGGATCTTTCCGAAACGAAAATTCAGACGGATCTGAAAATTGAATAACGAACCGAATCGAATTTCGGTTAGAAATACGAAAGACAAAAGAAATAAAAATCCAAATCGGAAAACAAATTATTTGCAGGGTTACATGTCTAATAGCCACTCTAAGTACTGAATCCTATCATTAGTTATTTTTAAGACAAATGTTTAAGATACATTATGTGATACAGTGTTGTGGGGGTTATTGAGTATTTGAGAAACTATTCTTTAAAAAAAATTAAAAAAATATAAAATATCAATAAATATCAAACCTATCCCATACAAACATGTAGTATCAGCTTTTCCTCTAAATATTTTACAATGGAATGTTCTTACAGAAATTATACTAATATTACACAATATCATATAAATCTCTTCAGATGCATTAGCGGATATAATTCACCAATGCACACATAAACACCCGGGCCTTACATAGTGTATATGCCAGTGGTATGTAACATCGGCACCCCAGCTGTGATGAAACTATAAATCCCATCATGCATCTGCCTCTGGGAGTCATGCCCGTGGCTGTCAGCATCTTGCAATGCCATGTAGTTGCACAACAGCTAGAATGCCAAGGTTGCCTACCCCTGGTATATGCCATCATCTTAGCAAGGCCAGAACTTACAGGGTTATTCACTCGGTGAAGTGAAGCTAGCTGAAGGATCAGTCGAAGCTACGGCTGGTCCTTCGGCTAGCTTTGTGAATAGATCCCTTAGTTTTATTCGGTAAAGGTGCATATGATAGCCAGACTTAACTTAGCAAAGGTACATATAATATGCAGATCTCAAAAGTATAAGCAATATGTAACAAGGTATCCAAAAGAAAATTGTATGGAAGAGTGAAACAAGCCAGCAGGAAGAGGGAAAGCGTTACCCAATCAATGGTTGAGAGTACTCCACCAGGTTTGTCTCCACGTTTATTGTGATGATTTAACTTTCTCAGGAGGTAGACATTTAATCGATTTGGTACACATTAAATCTATTATCATTTTATGAAATATGTTATTGTACAAGGATATCAAGACATTATGGCTACCCAAGGTCATTATTGTAGGGTTCAATTAGAGATTTGTTTCTCTAACTGAGCCCTGCAATAGAGAGCGTAGGTAGCCCAAATGTGTTTCCATGCTTCTATAAGAACAGTTTTGGTTGTATTCAGTCAGTAGACTATTGTTTAGCCTCCCTGATAGTGTCTGTAGTACACATTAGTTTGGAAATGCATACACATGTGTATCTGAGTGTTTGAGAGAAAGACCTTTCACTGGCTGTGCTGTATTCTAGCATCCAACTACAGCCTATGGCCAGTGTTTTTCTTTTATTTTCCCTATTACTTAAGGTCTCCAAAGATTAAAAATGAGCAAGAAATAATTTACGTAGAAAGATTATTGTGATTTATTATCGTTGTGACATTTTATGAGCTTGGTCTTTTCTCACATATTCACCAACTCCATTATGTTAAGGATCTACTGATTTCTCTGTTTGTTATAAAGAGAGTAAAATGATAGGAGTCAAACTACTTTAGCTAGCTTTATAATGGCACTGCATGGGAAAGGGGGAAACTCAAGTAGGAATATCTCTGGGATGTCTGAGAGATACAAGGAGCTAGTTGGCAATTCAATCTAGCAACATCCATCTAAAACTGAAATATATTGGAGACAGTTTATTCTTTAAGAGCAACCCAGGACCATCATTCTGCGTTTAGTTTATTTGACTATGTGATGATAGCACCTTAATTGTCATGTGATTAAATATGTATTTGATTAAGCAAATAAAGCTCCAATTTTCTCAAGATTTGCATGCATGGATATGTAGCCGAAGTGTTTATTGGTTGTTTAGAAAATGTTAAAACATCATTACATTTCTATCAAATAAATAGGAACTCCAGGCAAAAATCTTAATAAAGTGTCAATATACATATGTGAACTGTTTCACGTTCCAAAACAAGAACAATTCTTGACATTTATCTAATTTACACACATTTTTAGTTGACATCCCAACCCTGACAGTTGACAATCAAATTTGCTGGTTTATCTGGTTTCTTGTAGCTTCAAAAGTCACCTTTCAAGCTTTAGTCTACTGATTAGGCAATGGGTAAGCTCCATCACCCCCATCCAATAAGCAGGCAGATAAGAGAAGAAGCTGTAAAGATGAACCATGCTATGCTATGAGTTCCTGTTATTGTTACATACTGTACATAATCACAGCCACATAACCTACTGATTCCGTCTTATTGACTGAACTTTTGTTTTTTGCTTCTCAGACACTACATCGGAGTTTACAGATGGTGTTTTTATTTTTGAAGACTTCCCTGAGCAAGATCCAAAGACTATAAAGCGTTATGATGCTATTGTCGTAGAACAGTGGACCATCATTGAAGTAGGTGTTTCATTTCTCAGTTTTCTCACACACATTGTTTGCAGTAATTGCATTAACATCATGATGTATGGTATTTATTATGATGCAGACTTCAAACAATTTTCGGTGGTAGCCCAACTCCAACTAGTGAGATTAAATAACACCCCCAACAGCTGAGCACTCCTGATCCCGCTTATTCCCTTTCTGCATTCACAGTACATATTGACACTGCAGTGCTGTGGCTACTTGTTTTCCCCACTGATGCGATCTTTGTACAGAACATGCTAAATTCTCTAGATTATTTGCTATCTTCAGTGCTACACTTCCATATTCAGAAGACTTATATAAAAAAAGGATCAGTCGAAGATTATGTTGGGCTTGCATTTGTACGACTTTCCATGGACACCGCATTTTAATATACAGTACCTTTGACCTTATAGTTAATATTTAGATGAATGGGACATTGGTACTGAAGCAGGAACCAAAATCTTATTATGGTATTATAAAATTATTTTGCATTTAAAATACTGTACTTTTTTCCAAAATAGTAACTTAACGGGAAGCAATCTGGAATTAGTACTGGGATTACTGGGATTAGTAAGCATCCAAATCTCCATCTTTCAGGGCTTGCTGTTTGTCACATTATTCTCGGGTATTCTCTTCCCCTCAGGGTATAAGGCTATCCTGTCTACTGTCCCAGTTCTTTGCTGAATACAGATATTCTTTTTGGGATGCTGAAAGATTGTTAAACTGTTCTTTAACAAAGCCTTTAGCTTTCTTTATTATAACCCTGACAGCACCCTTGTTACTTAAAGTCCATTTCCACCTTTCCAGAGGTATTTTTTTTTAAAACATATGCCTGCATTGTACACCAAATGTACATGAAGCAGGCATATCCTCTTTTTTGTTAGCTTTCCTCTTCATATGCTCATGAAAATGGCCGCCTCTGTGCTCTGCAAGCAATCTGTGTATATTACAACTGAGCTCTCGCTCTAAACTCTCCACCCCCCATTCATTAGTATTCATAGTGGGGTGTTACAGAGAATCACAGGGAGGGGGTCAGCTGTTTACAGCCTTCTTTACAATCCGACCCCAGTGTCAGACTGGGTTTCCAGTGGAGAAAATTTTGAATTTGTAGGATTCAGGCTTAATATAAAGTTCATAAAAAAAAGAAAGCCGGGGGGCGTGGCGAGCTGCCGAGGAAGATGGCTGCGGTCTAACGGAGCTCCGCAACACCCGGTCCCCAGAGAGCTATCATTAGCCAGCAGAAGCACAGTATAACAACACTGAACCGACCAGGTTCAGATGGTGGACCGATAATGGTTTCACTAGTCTGTATGATTTCTATCGTACCCCTGACTTACCGATTTGGTCCTATCTCAAAACAACCAAACAGATCCCAGATTCAGAAATGTATAGGTTTCTTCAGCTGCAACACTGGGTATCCTCTATGCGAACACGTAGATGTTTAACTGCACCGCTTACTGGTTTTGAGCACCTCTGCCTGTATGCTCCAGGGGGACCTAAACAGGTGTCAGTTCTATATTCTATCTTGAACTCTCTACCACGTACTAGTTTTCACTCTTATTCCAACAAATGGTCAGCAGAACTGGGTCTGCATTGGTCTGATGATGACTGGAAAGAGGTGTGGAAGAATATTTCCCGGTGTTCCAGTAATGTGACAAATACTGAGGTGGCCTACAAGGTATTGTTTCGGTGGTACTTAGTCCCAACTCGTCTACCTAGAATATATTCAACATCTTCCGCTAACTGCTACAGAGGTTGCTCAACCCCAGGGGACATGTTACATACCTGGTGGTCCTGCCCCTTCGCTGCCCGGTTCTGGACCAGAATTTTTCGTTTGCTTTCGACTCTTTTTGCCAAAAATATCTCTAAAGACCCAACACAGGCCTTACTCCATGCCTCAGTCCCCGGACTGAACAAAGCTCAGGGAGCCCTAGCCCACCAAATATTAATTGCCGCCAAATTAACTTTGGCGGGAAATTGGAAAAAACAATTCATCCCGTATCGGGAATTCACCAATAGGCTGGATGTAGGTCTCTTAAATGAACGATTGTCGTACGTCCTACAGGATTCACAAGCCAAATTTCTTAAAATCTGGGAACCCTGGATTCTACATAATCACCCTGATCTAGATATTGACACCCTCCACCGACTGTGATGTGGTCTATAGAGTTAAGAGGTAATGAAAATGTGACCCTCAGCTGTGAACTGAAAAATCTGTGGAGTAGACCTGAACTACAATTGAAGTTGACCGACGGATGGACCCTTTCCCCCTACTTGTCTTCCCCTTCTTTCCCCCCCCCCCCTTTTTATTTCCTTTATCTTCTACTGCATTAATGTTGATTTGTAGTGTTTGCATTGACATACTGTTGATTGTATTACGTTACCTATGTGGCCGCCTGTAGCCGGCAAGCACTGTACAACATGCTGTTTGTAATTACCTTGAAAACCCAATAAATATTTGGATACAAAAAAAAAGAAAGCCTGCAATGTGAGTCATAAAAATGTGCACACATATACATCATCACTGCATCTCTGCATTACCACAATAAATGCTAATCGCTTACAAAGGTGGAAATGGACTCTAATAGTCTTGTGAATGTCTGTTAACACCAGTGATCTAAAACAGGAAACAGGACAGCCTTTGTTGTGGACTTTATAGTCTGAAAATTGAGCTGACACTTGTGGTCTTAGAATGCAAGTGTATAACAGGACACACAGCTATCCTTCCAGGTGTGAACATTCATATTGCTACAAACCCAGATCATTAGAACTGATTAGGATAGGAACATACAGAGATTTAGTTGGTTTGTTTTTAAACTCAGGCACAGTACAGGAAGGGATAACCATTTTCAGAGACAAATCTCTCCATCCTTTAGGCTCCCTGGAAATGAGGGACAATTATAGCTTGACCCCTTTTCCCACTGTAGACCAGACACTGAAGAGCTCTGCACTACATTTGTCCTTTGCTGTAACCTCGGATTGTCTCAAAAATAGTTCCATTCAAAATAATTTGCATAGATTACTTGGAATGTAGGTCATAAACTTAAAGCATGAAAGATATCTTAATCAATTAGATCAGCATTGTTCCACCTTTTTTCATGGTGCTGTTCGCATCCTATGTTTACTGGCTCTGAGAAACTGTGGCATAATGAAAAGCGAGGAAAATTACTATTTATCCCACTGGCCAGCTTTGGTTTTAAAAACGTCTTCCCAGCTCTTGAAATCCAAAGAAGTGACTGTCAAGCAATTGGCCACAACGTCAATTTTATTTGTACAGCGATGAAGTTTGAATTGTTGTATTTATTCCTTGGTGTATGCAATTATACATTTATAAGTACTTTTAATGAAACAGATTAGCTGGACATCTTATTTCTATTGGCAGATGATGCAGCCTATTAATGCAGCCCTAGTAATGGGCTGATAGGAATTTGAGGGGGCAGGCAAAAGTAGCAAGCTCTGACAATATCCGTAAGTGCCTGTTAGAACTGCCAGGGATATGGCCTTAGGGGAAGTGTCTTTAAAAAGCTAAAGCAAATGTGTGCTTTATATCTGAAATTATCTTTTTTCTGTAAGTTGTTACTTTAAGGTTTATTTATTTTTTACCATTTCTTAAATAAGATCATTTATTTATAGGCAGACCCAGCCCCCATTCACACTAGTGACACCCCTGAATGTGCACAATATTGTCATTATTTGTTACTGGCACCACAAGCAAGCAAGATGTGTAAGAAATATGAAGTCATAAAACGTGCGATGCCTGCAACTCAAACTGACGCATGAGCTTCTTTGTTGCCAGCTCAGTGAAATGCACAGCCTGCCCTATATTGACGCATGGTAAAATACATCATGCATTTATGCGTGCACCTAGTGTGAATGGGGGCTCATTATTGTGTCCGCACAATTCTGAGAATTAACTGGTAGGTGGAAGCTGGCATGTTTAACTATAACTGTGCTTTCACTTAATGTAATACATTAGTACTTTTCCCTGCAGCCTACGCAAAATGCATTTAGCAAAGATAATTTATGTTTCCAATGCAATGGCCTGGCCCTGTGTTTACCTTCATCAAATAAATTGACCTACTTCACTTCGCAAACTTTATGGGTCCATTCAACAACATTTAGGGGTCTATTCACTAAGCTGCCAAGGGCAGCCGAGTGAATGACCGATCTGAAGTGAAGTGAGCCGAACACTGTTCGGCTATTCACTTCAGGCTGGTACGGCTGATTTCAGCCGTACATCGGCTGAAATCAGCCGTACATCGGCTTGCTTCGCGTGGCTTCGGGTCGGCCGAACATGCTCTGGATCGGCTGAGCCGAACCTCCGGCAGGCTTCTCACTGCTGTTCGGGCTATTCTTAAAGATGCTGAACAGCAGTGAGTGAATAGCCGAATGCCGCTGAGCGGCATTTGGCTTGGCTGTTCTGCTCGGTCCCTCAGAGGCACCGAGCAGAACAGAAAAAGAGTGAAAAAAGTTAAAAAAAGTAAATAGCAAACGATTGTGCGGAGCTAGCAGTGACAGCTAGCTCCGCCCAATAGTTTC
>NW_017306272.1:1911989-1914493 GCF_000935625.1 Nanorana parkeri
TTTTTTATTTCCTTTATCTTCTACTGCATTAATGTTGATTTGTAGTGTTTGCATTGACATACTGTTGATTGTACTACGTTACCTATGTGGCCGCCTGTAGCCGGCAAGCACTGTACAACATGCTGTTTGTAATTACCTTGAAAACCCAATAAATATTTGGATAAAAAAAAAAAGAAAGCCTGCAATGTGAGTCATAAAAATGTGCACACATATACATCATCACTGCATCTCTGCATTACCACAATAAATGCTAATCGCTTACAAAGGTGGAAATGGACTCTAATAGTCTTGTGAATGTCTGTTAACACCAGTGATCTAAAACAGGAAACAGGACAGCCTTTGTTGTGGACTTTATAGTCTGAAAATTGAGCTGACACTTGTGGTCTTAGAATGCAAGTGTATAACAGGACACACAGCTATCCTTCCAGGTGTGAACATTCATATTGCTACAAACCCAGATCATTAGAACTGATTAGGATAGGAACATACAGAGATTTAGTTGGTTTGTTTTTAAACTCAGGCACAGTACAGGAAGGGATAACCATTTTCAGAGACAAATCTCTCCATCCTTTAGGCTCCCTGGAAATGAGGGACAATTATAGCTTGACCCCTTTTCCCACTGTAGACCAGACACTGAAGAGCTCTGCACTACATTTGTCCTTTGCTGTAACCTCGGATTGTCTCAAAAATAGTTCCATTCAAAATAATTTGCATAGATTACTTGGAATGTAGGTCATAAACTTAAAGCATGAAAGATATCTTAATCAATTAGATCAGCATTGTTCCACCTTTTTTCATGGTGCTGTTCGCATCCTATGTTTACTGGCTCTGAGAAACTGTGGCATAATGAAAAGCGAGGAAAATTACTATTTATCCCACTGGCCAGCTTTGGTTTTAAAAACGTCTTCCCAGCTCTTGAAATCCAAAGAAGTGACTGTCAAGCAATTGGCCACAACGTCAATTTTATTTGTACAGCGATGAAGTTTGAATTGTTGTATTTATTCCTTGGTGTATGCAATTATACATTTATAAGTACTTTTAATGAAACAGATTAGCTGGACATCTTATTTCTATTGGCAGATGATGCAGCCTATTAATGCAGCCCTAGTAATGGGCTGATAGGAATTTGAGGGGGCAGGCAAAAGTAGCAAGCTCTGACAATATCCGTAAGTGCCTGTTAGAACTGCCAGGGATATGGCCTTAGGGGAAGTGTCTTTAAAAAGCTAAAGCAAATGTGTGCTTTATATCTGAAATTATCTTTTTTCTGTAAGTTGTTACTTTAAGGTTTATTTATTTTTTACCATTTCTTAAATAAGATCATTTATTTATAGGCAGACCCAGCCCCCATTCACACTAGTGACACCCCTGAATGTGCACAATATTGTCATTATTTGTTACTGGCACCACAAGCAAGCAAGATGTGTAAGAAATATGAAGTCATAAAACGTGCGATGCCTGCAACTCAAACTGACGCATGAGCTTCTTTGTTGCCAGCTCAGTGAAATGCACAGCCTGCCCTATATTGACGCATGGTAAAATACATCATGCATTTATGCGTGCACCTAGTGTGAATGGGGGCTCATTATTGTGTCCGCACAATTCTGAGAATTAACTGGTAGGTGGAAGCTGGCATGTTTAACTATAACTGTGCTTTCACTTAATGTAATACATTAGTACTTTTCCCTGCAGCCTACGCAAAATGCATTTAGCAAAGATAATTTATGTTTCCAATGCAATGGCCTGGCCCTGTGTTTACCTTCATCAAATAAATTGACCTACTTCACTTCGCAAACTTTATGGGTCCATTCAACAACATTTAGGGGTCTATTCACTAAGCTGCCAAGGGCAGCCGAGTGAATGACCGATCTGAAGTGAAGTGAGCCGAACACTGTTCGGCTATTCACTTCAGGCTGGTACGGCTGATTTCAGCCGTACATCGGCTGAAATCAGCCGTACATCGGCTTGCTTCGCGTGGCTTCGGGTCGGCCGAACATGCTCTGGATCGGCTGAGCCGAACCTCCGGCAGGCTTCTCACTGCTGTTCGGGCTATTCTTAAAGATGCTGAACAGCAGTGAGTGAATAGCCGAATGCCGCTGAGCGGCATTTGGCTTGGCTGTTCTGCTCGGTCCCTCAGAGGCACCGAGCAGAACAGAAAAAGAGTGAAAAAAGTTAAAAAAAGTAAATAGCAAACGATTGTGCGGAGCTAGCAGTGACAGCTAGCTCCGCCCAATAGTTTCTTATTGTCCGGCGGCTCTGCTGCTGTATAAAAAATTTTTTTAAAAAATCTCCCGGGCGCTCTGGGAGCCTCCCGCTCCCGGCCGCCCAGGAGAGAAACAATGCCGTGTCTTTTTTTTCTTTATTCTGACACGAGCGATGTGCCCTCGGCAGCATAGTGAATAGACCCCATAGTGTTCATACAGTGTGGGCACAACAAGCGTTTATTCTAGGCCAGTACATACCTATTCCATGCCAGTGGCGGATCCAGGTGGGGGGAACGGGGCAAT
>NW_017306272.1:1914536-1924503 GCF_000935625.1 Nanorana parkeri
GGGGGACAACGGGTCAATTGCCCCCCCCCCGAGATAGAGACGCTCCCACCCGCGGTACCGTACCAGGAGTACATCCCCGCACACGGCCGGGACATACAGCTGTCAAGCTGTCACAGAGTTAACTGCGGTTCAGTGTAAAAAAGCGGCACACTACAAGTAATATGCCGTTTTTTTACACTGAACCGCAGTTAACTCTGTGAAGGCTTGATAGCTGTATGTCCCGGCCGTGTGCGAGGATCAGAGGCAGGGCTTGAAAAATCCCGGCGAGCAGCTTCCCGGGCGGCCGTTGTAATTACACGGCCAGGAGCTTTACATTAAAGTGATCGGGAGTCTCTAGAGACGCCCGATTGCTTGAATTAGCCGCCGCTGTCACTGCCGGCACGGCTCTGTGACAGAAGATCAAAGGGAGATCAGTATACAGAAATCCGGTCATGCTGACTGGTGACAGTGAGAGAGGAAAGGGGTGGCACAGTAGCAGTGGAAGAGCCATATGGGGGGGGGGCTTATTTTCTGGCAGTGCCCCCCCCCGAGACTAGACTCTGGATCCGCCCCTGTTCCATGCTATGCAATTAATACACGGTACAATGCAACACACCTACCTTGTGTTGCAGTGTGGCAGGTATGTTGTATTGCATGCACTTATTTTTTCAGCTGCACTGCAATGTATGGTATTGGGGTACCATGCTTTGAGACGCAGTCGATTCCATTGGAGCCAGGAGGTGTGTTTGGGATGTCATTCAAATGAATGGCAATGCAACACACCTGCCGCACTGTAATGCATGGTTGGTGAGTTGCGTAGTACTGTGCGTTAATTGGTTCGGCCCCCCACAGCCATCCCAGTTTCTCATGTGGCCCCTTGAGAAATGTAATTGCTCACCCCTGCTATATACAGAAGACCTGACACTGGGAGAGGTAGGGAAGGACTGGGTGTACTGCATGCAAATGTGCTAACAAGAGACAAGCTGATAGGAAGAAAGAGCAGAGTCATCAGGGAGATGACCTCATTAGTCTGTTGCTGTTTTTTCACTGTCCAATCACCAGGCTGGGGATTTATCCCTTCTGTCAACCCCTTGGCTGTGCTCTGTAGGAGGGCTTTCTAAATCTAAGGACTGGACGGATAGAAATACACATGCTTAGACAGGTAAAACAACTCCCATATATAAATTTTAGCTGTGTATTTATCTATTTGCCTAGAGTTCAGCTTTAACCTATCTCTGCAGACAATCATATTAACCCCAGAAAGATTGGCATTGAGTTGAATTGCATGTCTTATATGGTAATAATTATTTTGCAGAGCAGAGTTGTCAGTTGGAAATAAATGTGTATAGAAGCGGTCTTGCGTGTTACCTTGTTATCGGTGAAGTTGTGCGGTTTAATAAATAAGAACACAGGAGATGCTGTCATGAAACTTGCAAGACGGGAGCTGCAAGGCACCTGCAGTATTTCCTGTTAATACAGACACCACAGGCTGCTCTGCCTGTAATTCTGAGCTGTTACAACGAAGAGCCGGAGATGTCTATATATTGTTTTTTGTCATTTCAGCTGACTGCATTAAGACAGATACTGAAAATACATCTTGGCACATCATTTTCCTAGTGCTGGTACGCAGGTGTTTTTAGTGCCTTGGCCATTACAAACTCAAAAACCTATTAGAATGTGTCAGAATTATGATGAGCATAAAGGTTAGGAACCCCATCATTCTAGGAAATAAGCTTCCCTTTAAGTCAGACCGTGCAGATTTCATCCATTTGTATAAAAACAATGGCGTTACCCATATCAGTTAACGACATTTCATTTTCTAAACAAAGCACAACAATATAAAACCTCTGACGCCTATTTACAGATGGGGAATTTTACCATTTGTTAGATTTCAGGGGGAAAAAATGTTGCTTTTCATTTATTGGGTCTGATTCGCAGCAGGAAAAAGCTGAGAGAAATCACGATGAAGGTAATTGGCACAATTCTTTTGCAGCTTTGTATTTGGACCCGCTCAGACCTAGGTGAATGCGCGTCGCATTTATGTGCGTTTTGTGCCGCACATCACCCATTGATTTCAATGAGTGCAACAGGCAGGACAAAAGTGGCTCAAATTCTGCTGCAAGAGTACCATGCTTTTTGAGCACGCATTTAACGCGCGACAACACAGGCAGAAATGCACATTTTGCGAGCCACATTTGGGGGGCCATTAAAAAGTAAAGTGCGTTTGGTGCGCGTTGACACAACGCGAAGGTGTGAGCGAGGCACTTATTGTGATCCTTTGCAAAAGCAGCACGTGTAATCTATGAAAGGCTAAGTTTAACTTTTGACCCAGGTGTAACATGAAACAGGCAGATGGCAACCACTTACCTGAATTGCGGGGTTCTTCCCCACCCCCTGATACTTGCATTCATTTACTGTGACAGTCTCATTGTCACAGGTCGGCTAGAACTATGAGGTGAGTGAAAAGCACTCAGCTCATAGTTCTCCTTTAATTTGGTGTGGCTGTGCATGGCTCTGCCCACACAGCCGTTTAATCCATTGACAGGATCTGTGAATGGAGAAACTACAAGCCCCATTAGCCACCATGGCAGAGAGGCTTGTAGTTCTCCATGAAGTACAAGTGTGGTGATGGCATCACGCTTGCAGTCCATTCATACTTCCTCTAATCCATGTTACTAAATGTGCATTTGGGATGGGAGTAAGAGTCTGAAGGAGCCAGAGCATGGCACCACAATCTACTGATTAAAGTTACAATGCTATACTGGCTCCAGTGCAAAAAATAATAATAATAAATGCACATTTTTTTATGAAGAAGTGTAAATCTATGTTTGCATTTTTCCAAGCTGATATAAAAGACAAATGTATGCATAATCATTAATACATCAAGCAGTGTAAGTACCTAAATTTGACTTTGTGTCAGCCTCTTGCATAGTCTGTACAGCAGAGCCCAGAGAGAGGAAGGGAGAAGTAGCACAAGCCAATCAGTGGTGCTGTAGTGCACGGATCATGGTGATAGAAGGAGAGAACTGAGAGATGAGCTGCTTCTCCTTTCACTGCCCAGTCAAGTGAAACTGCAGCAGAGTAAGATCAGTTCCCTTCCACTTGTAGACTGTGCTGTGGGGCAGAGCTGTGTAAATCTGGGTGGACAGAAATACAAATGTTTGGCAGGTAAAACAACTCCCATATAAGTTTGTCATCTGTGTATTTGCTTGGAGTAGAACTTTCTCTGATCTGCTAATACGTGAACTTATGTTCAGTGCATACATTATGATCCCTGTTTGCAGTGTGCATTGAACATATAAATAAGGCTGTTTTGTGCCTTTTATGCAGATAAGGTGTACCAAGTAATATGTGTGTTGCTAGAATAGAAATTATTATTTATCATTGCAACATGGATTAACAAGCAGTAGTGTCTGGTATTGTTTACACACGCTTGCTGTGGGTAAAATGTACATGTATGTACTGCTGTACCCCCAAAAGGCATGCACTGAGACCTTTTTCCCATTTAGTGTTTTTTTTATGGTCGATGTTAATGACGCACTTCATGTGATATTATTCCTGCATGAAATGTGAAAGCAAAAGAGATGTTGGAGTGCCCCAAAACGTCCTAAATTTCAGGTATTTATATAGCACCAGCAATTTACTCAGCACTTTACTTACTACACATGACTGCTGAGAATCATAGTTAAACATTTATTTCACATTGAAAATACTTTTGTTACCTTTGCTCTCCCAATGCCAATGAATACTAGACGAAATAACTTTGTTGGAAGGGGAAGGCCACAGCTTTATTGATGTATTATCATCATAAAAAACATAACTCTCTTTTTCTGTTTACATGAAATCGTGCCGCCGGTCACGGATGAACCGTGAGCACCCAAACATTATGACTTTATAACACAATGCAGAACATCTGTCTTCACCTTCAGTTCTAAACAGATGTCCAACCATCAAAGCATTTCAGCAAAGTTAAAGAGGTAACCGATGAAGCTGGCAAGGTCAAAAACATGCCAACAAAGACGTGACAAGTTAGAAAAGAAAAATTAGGGGAGGGTCGGTGGAGGTGTTCAGCTTGCTGGTCGACTTCCAAGAGGCCATCAAGCCCATTTCATCCCACTTATAACACTTTGCTTGACTCCGCCTTTGTAAGCTAGCCCCCAATTAATTATTAATTATGCCCCCTTATACAGGAGAGGTCCATTTTACTGACCACATCCTTACTGCATGATTCCAGCAGTCAAGGCTCCCTCTCCTTACAGATCATGGGATCTGCCATTCTTATCAGTTCCTGCCCTCAAGGAGCTTACACTCTGAGGTCCCTATTTTACATGCATACGGGGCCAATTTAGACAAGAGTCATTGCAGTGTGTAAGAAAACCCAGAGCAAACCGACACAAGCACAGGGAGAACATACAAACTCCATGCAGATACTGTCCGGACGGGGATATGAACCGGGAAACCCCAGTGCTGCAAGGCAGACGTGTTAATTACTAAGCTACTGTGCTGCATCCTCTTAGGTAGCACATGTTCATGTGCTGAGTACGTGCTGTAACTGTATTTACACTATCATAGTTCTTCACATCCCCCCGAGCATCCTGAACATGTATGATCAAAAGAAACAAAGCGCTAAAGGTAGCTGTATGAGCAATCTGTAACGTGTCACAAAATGCTGGAAACGTGATGCATTATGAATAGTTAAACGTGTCAAAATTGACATTTAATCAATAAAATAAAGATCACACAGCTTGGGCTTCAAGTGTTTTTCCAGTTTTGCAGTCAAATTTGAAAGAAAAAAAAACCCTCACAACATGCTTGTTATGTGTTCCTATTCACCTATATACCTATATACCTAATAATAATAAAAAAACAACCTGTATTTCTTACCATTTAGATGTTTTTTTGGTGGAGGCCTTTGTGCAGATTCCTGGGTACTCTGAGCACTTTGAAAGTGAAAGTAGAGGGACAGACTGGGGACAGACAAGAAGGGAATTTATCAAAACTGGAACAGACAAAATCTGGAGCAGCTGTGCATGGCAACCAATTAGCTTCTTGATTGAAATCTTAACTGAACACACTATAGAGAGAAGCTGATTGGTTGCCGTGCACAGCTGCTCCAGATTCTGTTTGCTCCAGGTTTGATAAATTCCCCCAAATGTGTATTGGAGATGAGGACTCAGAGGGGCATACTGTACCATCTTTGCAGTGGAGGAGGAGAGGGGCTGGAGGGAGCAACGTGGCAGCCGGCTGGCTCAGTGGTTCAGGTGAGTATATCTTTTTTTTTTTTTGAGCACCTAAATTAAATCTGCCAGTTAACCCTTGCAGTGTGGTGGTAGCCCCACTACAAGGTTATAAAAAGGTTTGCACAGAGTTCTTCTTTAACTACTTTAATTAACCGTTGTAAATAAACAGACAGGCGGCAAGCTCCTATCAGCGGGACGGCGTAAATATACAGCTTATTTTCTGCTTGTGCACGCCCCCTAGCGTGTGCACAAGCAGAACACGCTGACAGGTGTATACAGCCGGTAATGGCTGTTACACATACAAGCGATCGACGGCTCTATACCCATCCAAACGCTTGTATGTGCTGCCCTGCAGTGTGTGCCCCTCCTTCAGCGCTGAACCCACCCCCCCCTCCACCGCCGTTACCTTCCATCTGCAGGCCCGGGACCGGCTCGGCGCTTGGAAGATGGGAGGGAGATCAGCATTGTTCCACTTCCTCTCCGATCTCTGAATGTGGAAGAAGTGGTGTGTATTACATCACCTCCGCCTTTAGCTGTCATTTATCTGGCTCCTATAGCCAGATAAAAAGCTTCATCAGCTTTTTGGAGGGTCCCCAAGTGACATTAGGGGTGTTGGAGACACTTTTCCTATATGTGGTCTGTTGCCCCCTGTATATTCAGTTGAATGAGTACATGTTGTTGTTGTTTTTGCCAGTAGATGAGCGATTACATGACACATATTCCCGTATTCTCCAGCTGTCGCCGACTGGCAGTTATAAGCAGTTGTAAACATAAATCCGGGAATATGGTGTGGCTGCTGTAGAGTCATTTAATTCTACTTAGAAACTGGAGGGGAAAAAAGCGTGTTTTGCTTACAGCAGCCAATCAGGTGTTAGGTTTGATATTCGTAGCCACTGAAAAATAACAACTGGAATATGATTGGTTGTTATGGAGAACAGCTCAGTTCTCTTCCAGTATACTGAAGGGAATTTATCAAAACTGGAGCAGACACAAACTGGAGCAGTTGTGCATGGCAACCAATCATGAGTAATGGCATGAGATCTCAGGGGAAGGCATTTCCCTCCCCTGAGATGATGTGCATGGTCACATGTGCCAGAGTTCCAGGAAGTAAAGGGAGATCTATTAACTTGCCCTCAGCTAAAATGGCCACTGTGAGAAGATTAGAGAGGACAGGAAAAATAAGGAA
Source organism: Nanorana parkeri (assembly GCF_000935625.1). Classification (NCBI taxonomy): domain Eukaryota; kingdom Metazoa; phylum Chordata; class Amphibia; order Anura; family Dicroglossidae; genus Nanorana; species Nanorana parkeri. The sequence continues at coordinate 1,920,942 of NW_017306272.1, forward strand.
TGCAAAGAATACAAAGCCAGCAATTATCTAGAAGTATGTGTTTGTAGATTGTCATTACTAAACATTTCTAATGGTGTATATGTTGTCATTTCACAGATATGCGTAAAGTTCCTCTTTAAAGCAACAAGACTATGCATTTAGCCTGCCATCTACTAGCACATCCCCTCCCCCACGTTTGTGCAAAACCTCAGAGATAGGAAACACACGTCTTTTAGTGATCACACTTATAAAATAACAGACAGGATATAACAGTTCTCCTCTACTTAACCATTTCCTCCTAGACATAGCTGAAATAACAGGTCAGTGCAAATGACTGCAGAATTGTGTGTAAAGAACAGCTCTTCACCTTTTGTCACGTGTAAACCATAAAAATGTCAGCCCCCACTCTCTCCACGATGGCCTATGACTTCTATTATCACGTCTGTCTTTGGGATGTGTCTTCCTTTTATATTGCAGTTTTCAGTTAGAAGCAAACACCATCATTGTGTTCCAGTTACAGCTGCCTGGCTTCTATGGTACCCTATAGATAATGATACTATCCGGTTTGACACTAATTCCAAGGAAATACATAGTGTGATTGGATCAGAGCAAATTCTACGCTGGAGGAAAACTGCATCATCTTCACTTGTAATTGTAGAGAAACATTCAAAAGGTTATTGGGAAGATTTGAAGCTCTGCCGCCCCGAGGCCTGGCCTCGGTGGCCTTGTGGGAAATCCGGGCCTGATGACAGTATCACAGACGGTGTGGATGAGTCAAGTATAAAACACACTAAATAGTAATTAGGCATTTTTTATATAGGAATAAAGGCAAAATATTTCAGTGCAATATTCTTTACAGTAAGTAAATCAAGTGTATAGTCAATATGATAGTCATCAGTAAATACATAATGTAGTCAGTATATACAAAACACATGTGAAGTTGTTGGGCAGATTACCCTAATCTTTTTTAGGTTATTTCAACTGCTCAATAAACTACTTACAATGAATGTTGCTCCTTGATGGTTAAAAGTTTTAGTTTCCTGCAAAATCAGCTGGTCCTCTCAGCGATGGCTCCTTTCCCTTGCTGGGTCCTATGGAGCCACCCTTGTGTGTTCTTGTAATCTGTGTGGGTCCACAAACAAGGGACCTCTACAACTTCTGACTAATCAGGCCTCTAAGGGGGTTATTCACAAAGCTACTGAAGGCACTTCGGCTATTCACTTCAGCCATGTATGGCTGTATTCAGCCTTACATCGGCTGAAATCAGCGGTTCATCAGCTGCCTTCGGTCAGCTGAAGTCATGAGGAGTTCCACTCAGCCGATCCAACATATGGATTGGACGAGCCAAAGCTCTGGCGGTTCACTTCTCATAGGGCCGAACAGCAGTGAGTGAATAGCCAAATGCCTCCGAGTGGCATTCGGCTCGGCCTTTCTGCTCGCTAACTTCGAGGTAGAGAGCAGAATAGAAAAAAATTGAAACAAAAAGAAAAAATTTTTTTTAAATCATTTAATTAAATGTAAAAAAAAAAAAAAAGAAAAATCACGACGTCCAGTGTTGTCCACAACTCGACTAAATAAAAACAATTCAAATAATAAATAAATATTTTTTGGCCGGAACCTGCCAGAGTCTTCCAGCATGTCCCGGGCAAATGAAGACCACTGAGTGGAGCCGGCTGTGACGTCATAGCCGGCTCGCCCAGTTGTTGTTTGATGACAGACCAGTGTCCCCAGGTCATTTGAGGGCGCTGATCTCTCATTACAGCACAACAACTGGGCGGAGCCAGCCCAACTTTTGTCCTTTACGGGGCGGACGGTCTGCTTCGGCAGACTGTTCGCCCCACTTTGGCTGAGACTACGGCTCAGCCGAGCCAAAGCATATGCGTTTGGCTCAGCTGAGCCGTTCGCCTGCTTTCGGAAAGAACTAGCAAAGCAGTCCCAGAGAGACATGTACATGACAGTGACCACAGACCTCTATTTGAATATAAATAGTTTTTAAAAAAACACATGGGTGATAGGGGCGACAATCCCATGAGGCCACTTTTCTTATTTTGCTTTCGCGGCCTAACATTAGACATTTATCTTCTCTTTGCCCGGACTTTTACTTTCTAGCTGAAATGCCTCACCGGTTTCCTTTAATTAAACACAACAAAAATACACAAATGAAAAAAACAATCAGAAATCATCTTGCAATGATGAAAAATTAATTCTCGGCCACGGCACTTTTAACATCCTATTAGCTCCTTCCTCTTCTTTATTGAAAAAGCCATGTTGTTTGAAGTTCTATTCCACTCATTTAATCTACAATGTTGTGACTGTACCGTATTTGCTATGCATTTGTTTCTATCATCATAATTTCCCCAAAGTAAACATTGAAGAAAAAAGTGACCACACTGTTAAATGGTACTAAGTTGTTTACTATGCTGACCACATGTTTATTATACATTAATATGGTCGGTGATGCACAAAGATTATTTCCTGATCTACTTTCGTGTTTTGTTTTCATCCAACCATATTAATGTAACTAAACATGTGGTCACCATAGAAACAAATCGGATGTTGTGGCTCAGAATTGAACATGCATGTTTATTTATATTTGTATTCTTTTTTATTTTACAAAAACAGACACACGTGTGCTTCCATACAAATTTCAAACTATCAAGTTTTATAGTCAGGGATTGTATTATCATGAACAAAGACAAGTCAACCAATTTTCACAAACCGCAAAGAGAGTTTTTGCAGTGGTCAGCTCATGCTTTTGTTGCAAGTATTTTAAAGTTATCATAAACACTCAAACCTGTTTTTTTTTTCAATAATTAATTTAGATCAAACAAATATACATTACTCAGCAAAGGATTTCTTTACAATTTTATCCAAGCACTTACAGGCATCATGTTTCCAATCAGCTGGCTCCAACTCTCTCAGCTCTGCATCCCTGAACTTTCTGTAGAGTACAGTATTGCAAGAGACAGCACAGTCTCCGGCAGTTGTCTATCTACTATCTTGGAGAAGGGAAAAAAGGAGGATGGAGGGGCAGGGAACAGAGAGCAGGGATAGGGCTCGGCTTGCTGAGTTTGTGGAGACACACACAGTTTATTAGCACACACAAGTATGGTTCCACAGGAACTTGCAAGGGGAAGGAGCAGGCCCGGATTCCCCACAAGGCCACTGAGACCCGGCTCGGGGCGGCAGGGCGCAGAGGGGCGGCAGCAGTGTCCTTGTGAGGAAGTTCCCGGCGTCGGGCTGTAAGTTGCCCTCTCTACATTTAGTCCTGCTTTGCACAAGCAGGACTAAATGTAGAGTGAGGGAAGCCGATTGTTCGTTTACATATGGTCTCGGCGATGTCGCCGAGATCACATGTAAAAAGTCTGCAGCCTCCTCCCCCTCCCCCCTGCACTTACCTCTCTCCTCTGGTTCCGTCCTCCGGGCTCCGCCGCCGAGTCTCTCCTCACTGCAGTGAGCAGAGCGGCAGGGTTAAAACTAACCCTGCCGCTCCGTGTAGACTGTAGACAGTGAGAGGGGAGAGCTGTGCTCTTCCCTTCTCACTTGTCACAGGAGTTCCAGCACAGTGCTGTGCTAGAACTCC
>NW_017306272.1:1928009-1929063 GCF_000935625.1 Nanorana parkeri
GGGGAGAGGGGTGTTAGCGGGGGGGGGGCATATTGCGGAACCTGGCCATGGGGCAGCAGGGAGAGTAAATCCGGCCCTGGGAAGGAGCCACCCTAAAACAGGATATAGGGGCCAGTGCTCAAGGGATGTGCTGATTCTGCAGGAAACTAAAACTAAAAATCAGATTCCTCCTTCTACACTAACAGTGTTTATGGACGAATATCCTGCTGTGTCCTTTGTATTCTCACAGCGGAGTCTGTCTGCCCAACAATTTTACAACATGTCCCTTTAACAAAAGTCAATTTAACGATACACTCTTGTCAAGACGATAGGATTACCCATGAGTCAAATATGGTCCGATTCTTGCTCAATCTGCTTTGTTCTGCATTGAAAAATTCTATGGATCTTTTTTTTGTGTGTGTCAAGCTATGCTGCCAGTCTTATCAAAATAACTGAGCTGCCTTAATGCGCAGGGTGCCTCAACACATGAAAATAAGAATATGTAGGGAAAATGCATTTCGTTGATACACATTGGCAAGATTTTTTATATTAAGTTGATTTCTCTGAAAAGACTGTACACATCCCCTGCAAAAAATTAAGAAATATATAGGGGTCTATTCACCAAGCTGCCGAGGGCAGCCGAGTGAATGACCGATCTGAAGTGAAGTGAGCCGAACACTGTTCGGCTATTCACTTCAGGCTGGTACGGCTGATTTCAGCCGTACATTGGCTGAAATCAGCCGTACATCGGCTTGCTTCGCGTGGCTTCGGGTCGGCCGAACATGCTCAGCATGTTCGGCCGACCCGAAGTGCAGAAGGAGTTCGACTCAGCCGATCCAACATCTGGATCGGCTGAGCCGAACCTCCGGCAGGCGTTTCACTGCTGTTCGGGCTATTCCTAAAAATGCCGAACAGCAGTGAGTGAATAGCCGAATGCCTCAGAGGGACCAAGCAGAACAGAAAAAGAGTGAATAAAGTAAAAAAAAGTAAATAGAAAACGATTGTGCGGAGCTAGCAGTGACAGCTAGCTCCGCCCAATAGTTTTCTATTGTCCGGCGGCTCTGCTGCTGTAAAA
>NW_017306272.1:1929679-1930294 GCF_000935625.1 Nanorana parkeri
TTTTTTTTTGAAAAATCTTTTTATTCATTTTGCATATTTTAGTATACAACATGACACCAACAAGGTGCCCAAACAATAACACATTAGCTATACATTCCGGCATAACATATGCCAATTCCTACCAAATCGCCATAAACAGTCGCCCCAATCAGTCCCCCCCCCCCCCTGAGATACCCTCCAACGTACCCCCACCCCCCCTTTGCCTCTCAGGATAACAATTAGCAACTAATATCGAGCCCATGTACAGTGCTGAGTCAAACTTCCAGCTCATGCATCTAGAACCAATTTGATAACATATTCTGGGCGAGCTCCGTACTAGTCTCCCGCCCCCTCAGGGTTTTCTCTGCCGTGGAATGTAAGAGGTGATAAAGCTATCCCCAATGCAGGTGATCACTCCCCCAGCATAGTATTAGATGCAAGCCACCCCGACAATACCTTCTCAAATTTCTGGGGGCACCCCCTTCCGGCGTACGCCGCCTTGTGTAATGGCAGTGAATTGTTAACCAAAGCCTTCCATGCCCCCAATGTTGGTTCTTCCGTCTTCCTCCAGTTGAGGACTAGGAGTTTCCTTGCATAGAACAATAAGTATATCAGCATAGTACGCAATGTTGGTGT
>NW_017306272.1:1931895-1946260 GCF_000935625.1 Nanorana parkeri
ACACTCACATACACACTTCACAATAAAATACATTTGATTTCAAATACATTTGAGATCCACCCAGTCTCCCTATCATATCGAGAACTGTGGTGGATCCTCAGCCTGAGGTCCAGTGGGGGCTGCAGTGCTGTGACAGAGCTCCATCCATATTGCCATGTTCTCAGGTCCCCCAAAAGAGCAGGGACCTCAAAAACCGTGGTGGTGTAAAATGTCAATCAGTGTCCCCTGTCACAATGTCTCCTGTCAGTGCAGAAGCTGGGGAGGCATTAGCAGGGCTGCGCTGCAAGTAGAAAACTTGCAGCACAGCCCTTCTAAAGCCCCCTCCAACAGACCCCCCCAGCTTCTGCACTGACGGGAGACAATATGACAGGGGACACTGGTGGGCATTGTGTGGGCTTGGAATACATAATGTTCATCAGCGTCCCCTGTCATAATGTCTCCTGTCATTGCAGAAGGGGGGGTATGTAGGGGGCATTAGCAGGGACTCTGTTGCAAGTAGAAAAGTCAGCACTACACAGCAGAGGCGTAACTAGAAACCTAGTCTTCCCCGCAGCAATAATAATTTATTATTGCTGCGGGGAAGGGGGGCAATTATTATCGCTGCCTGGGGGAGAATTGTTTTTAGGCAGGAGTTAATTTAAAAAAAAAACCCCCATGCAGCAATAATAATCACCCCCTTACCCGCAGCAATAATAAATTATCCTTGGGGTAGATTAATACTGCAGCCGGGACAGAAATTACTATTAGTTATTACCGTATTTGACGGCGTATAAGACGACCCCCCACTTTTTGTGTAAAAAATATAGGTTTTGGGCTATACTCGTCATATAAGACGAGTATAGCCCAAAATAATGTTTAAATGCACCCACTAACATCCATGGCGGTATTCCCGAGTGTGGCTCGGGGTTAATTTTCAGTAACATAAGCAGTAACCCCGAGCCACAATCGGGAATACAGTCTCTTACCTTGTCTACGATCCCCGCTGTGTCCTCCGTCTTCTGCTGAGTCACTCACAGCAGGCTTTCTATTCATTAATACAAGCCTGCCGTGATTGACTCAGTGCTGAGCCAATCAGTGCTGAGCCAATTCATTAATACAAAGCCTGTATGAATGAATAGAAAGCCTGCCGTAATTGGCTCAGCGCTGAGCCAATCACGGCAGGCTTTCTATCCATTAATACAAGCCTGCCGTGATTGCTCTGCAACCCGTGATGCTGCTGTGATGGCGACCCGTGATGCTGCCGTGATGGCGACCCGTGATTGCCGTGATGGCGCCGCGACCCACTGCAGAAGGGCTCGCGACCCACTTTTGAGTCGCGACCCATGAGTTTAGAACCACTGATCTAAGGGGTCCAAGGGGAGGTATTGTGACTTAGACCAGTTAACAGACAGTCCCGAGTGTCTTTGTCTTTAATGCAGTTTTTGTTGACCAATATACAGAGATCATTGTGTATTTTCCATAGATTTTACACAAAAGCATGTGGGCACAGCACCTGTGTATTTTTCTGTGGGTCCTACAGTGAATGAATTTTGTGCAGTATTGTGAGTCTTACCGTTAAAACCCAATTTGGCCATAATTGACTGGATTGTGCTGTAATAATCTAGATATCAGAGCTGTCACCGAGCTCAGCCAAAAGTGACTAAATTAGGTTACATTGAAATATGTAAACACTAATGCCCCATTCACACCTTTCCATGTACATTATCTTTTCTTTATAGCACTCATTTACTTGCATTTTTGTGCATACAGTATGTCATACTGGAATGCACTATTGACATAAAACTCATTTAGACATTGCAGCACAATTTAAAAACACATTTTTGAAGTACCCGCAAAAAGCTAATTGAAATCAGTGGATGCCATGGAAAACATGATTTTTTTATTTTTTTCTGTTGCATGCTAACAAGTCCTTTCCCTAACAGAACGCAGGTAAAATGTGCATTGATGCATGATTAAAAGCTGCTGTAACATACAAAAATGCATACATATAGGCATGAGTGTCCATATTGATAACAAAAGTAAAAACACAAACTGGTGTGTGCAGAAACATTTGCAATAGTATCTTTTCCCCTTTCATTTAAAAGGGGAGTTCCACCTGCCGATGACTTTAATTAACTTGTCACGCTCCCAGGACAACTTTATCTGTATACTTGATTTCTAGGTGGGTCTGACTTGGCAGTCTTCTGCCAGTGGGAGAGGTATTGTCATCTATATAATACTTTGATTCCTGATTAGCTACATGTTGGTCTAGATCCTCATGTGCTGAACTTGTAATTGAAACTATTCTACTAACGGGAGAGATACCCTTGTCTGAATAATGCTTTGATGACTTACTTGGCAGCATGGTAGTGTAGTTCCTCGTGAGTTGAGTTTATAATTGGAAAGGCCCCAAGGCAACAGGCCTTTTAGATTGGAAGCTCTCACAAGCAAGGCCATCCTTACCACCTTGCCTTGAACTGTATTGTAACTGTTCTGTTTCGCTTTATATTGCAAAGCTCTGTGCACGCTGTTGTCACTATGTAAAGCCTGCATAATAATAATGAATGAAGCCTAAGAGCTTCATGAAAACATTATTCTAATTCCACCTATTCATGGAGGTAGGTTGTTTATTTATTTATTTATACTCTTAGCTCATTAGCTTCCACACAATAACTGAAGGGTGTTTTAGGCCTGTTTTTAAAGTACCCAAGATTACGATAGTTAAATGCATAGTAAATGTGGCCATAGATATTCAGTTAGTTCTAAGACCTCCCCAAACCACCAGCCAACTCCTTTAGATAAGGACTTCACCTCACAGAGCTATTGGCTTTGTTTATCGTTAAGGAGCTGAGAACCGCAAAACATGTATAGTTAGTTATAGGTGTGCATAGAGGGGGAGTACCACATTCCAATAATTTGTATCACAAAACATGAGCAGTTGCTTTTTGTAAGGTGTGAACTATTTCCTGGGGAACCTTTTCAACTTTCAACACTGGGAAATAAGTGGTTTTGCGGAGTGTGTACCCTTATTTTGCTTGCTTGCATCCCCTTGACCTTGGTAAAGGGGTCTTAGGATTTTCAAGTAAAACACCACCAAGTGACATTACATATCAATCAGACATGCAACACATAGAAACATATTACATTTTTAGCCAATCCATTGTGTGGCCCGCAACAGATTTTTTTCTTTTTCTTGCCCTGGTACTTAATAATATGTTAGAGAGTTATAAACAAGTGTGTGGCGGATGGCTGAAGTCTTGCAGGAGGTCATAGAGTTGCCTGCGGCTATAGGTGAGCTGATAATTTGTTACACTAACAAGTTTAAAATCGTGAGATGGGTCACCCAAAAGCCTCAGGCCTTGTCATTCTGCAGCACGCTCTTACCTCCCTCGTAGAGTGTCAAAAGAAAATAACATGTTACCATATTAGTCATTTAAACCTTTTCTTTGCTTGCTTTTTGCAGCCGCTGACTTGTCCGACTCTATAAATAACATTTGAAAGAGCAATCAGAGCGATCTGCGGGGGGCTCCCACAATAGATGGCAGCACACAGTTAAATTATAGACCACGTACAAAGTAAATGTTGTGATTGTTTGGAAAACTGTGGTCACCATTAAGACATGTTTTCTATATAAAGCGTGGGTGTGACATCATGTGGGTGAAATTCACCTGCATCTCTGGTAATACTGTGTACTGCAGCTTCCAAAACATGATTCACACATTTATTTTTGTACAGCACTCTGTTTGCCTTCATTTATTAAACTGCTTTACTTAGAAACATAGAATTTAGCAAAGCGAATTCCCAGCTGCTTTTAATTTCTTCTAACAAGCTGAGATCTAATAAAATGGTCTTTTATTGTGCATTTCTAAGACCATATTTACAGTGACTGCGAAGAAAGAGATTGCCCCCTCAGGATTGCTGCATTTACCCCAGTAGAGCAAACTTAGATCGCTGTCTACCCCAGATTTGTTGACTGGCCACACAAACCTGGGTCTGGGGTGAGAAAATCATTCATAGTGCCCAGGGCTGTATTCTATGAATGCTAGAATGTGCTATTGGGGGAAGCCATCCAGCTCCTAATGGCACAGACAGGTAAACAAGACAAAAGACAGGTGGTTACATGAAAGAATACATGAATACATTCATGACAGATACAATGTAGGAAACAATGCAGTAAGCACAATCATAGTTTGTAAATTGTGAGGCTTGCTGCCCCCTCCCCTTACCCTTCTGTCCCCAGACTTCCATTTGTGCAAATACAGTCAAGGTTGTGGCACCATCTTACATGCCCAAAAATACGATCAAGCTTTAGCTATGGCTTATGCCCCTACGGTAATAGGGGACCATTAAAGAGTCTTGAAAGGGATTATGCGAGAATCTGAGCATTCAGTACTATAGGAGTCTAAACCCAAACTAAGAGATAAAGCTCTGTGTATAATAAACTGCAATTTTTTCTATGAATTCTTTTTTCACCTCTTGTATATCCTTCATTTAATCTCGGTGCTGCTGATCTCCTCCAGATCTTTTCAGCAATTTTCTGTTTATACTCGCTTGCTGCAGTGTTATCTGCACATCATTGTCCTTTACCGTCTTCCTGTGGATTGTGTATGTGCAATGTGTCTCTTCACTTCCACTGTTTGTCTCCATGGGAAGCATATGACAGGATGTGACAGGATGATTGTGCAGAAGAACAATTGGGGTGCTGTTGTCACCCCATAGCAGGAGGAGCAGAACAAAGACCTTCATGGTTGGATCACCAGGTATTCTTTTTATGAAAGCTGCAATTAATGATTAGTATTTAATTGCTTAGTTCAGTGCTCAGTAGCCAAAGAGGTATAACAAATAGCTTGCTATTGTGCAAGCCTACACAAGTATTCTCACACAATTGCACAGCGCTCCTACTGTGTGCAAGATTAGTTACTACTATTTGTTACTTGTGTAGTGATTGCTACTGTAATCGCTAACCGGTTTATTAGTGTGATTCTGCTACTAAAAAGTGCCAGTGTAGCTGTAACCTAACAGGATGCAGCTGGGGGTCATAAGACAAGGTGAGAACCGTTTCACCCCCCCCCCCCCTTTCCCTAAAGGAAAGCACTAAAGTAAGAGAATGATTAAAGTTTTTTAATTGCAGCATCCTGCAGTATATAGCTTACCGATCACAATAATAGCAGGTTACATTGTGTCTATTACATAGGTTGCATTTTGCTAACCTTAGTTGTTCAAAGCAGATCTTTTCTCTTTAAACAAATTCCAGGTAGAGTTTCTGGCAGAAGAGACTTTGCATGTCTCTTCTGCCAAATAAATTATTTCCTAGCCATTTCTTTTTAATGTATACTACGTGTGACACAGTGTACACTCCCAGTCCTTTTCCGGCATCTGTAAGCTGTCATGAATGGAGCTGAGTGCTGGGAACTGCAGCACATATGCACAAGAGTTGCATCAGTGGCCACCCACGGGCTGACAAGGAGGGATGCCAAACCCAGGAGAAGTGGCAAAGAAGATGGTGGGGACTTGGATAGAGCACTGAGGAACAACATTGAACTGTCAGTATCAGTGGAAGGGAAACACATTAGTCTACCATAATATGCAAGTATGACAGTATCTGCCTACCTTTGGCCATGCTACAGTTGCCCTTTAATATGCTGGTGACCTACAAAGCTATTATACATTCTAGTGAATCATTTTCACCTACATTGTGACAGCATCTGCATTACACATTTGTCAATTAAATATATCACTGACAGTAGGCAAGTGTAAAACTCAAAATACTAACAACATACAAAGCCATGCACAATTCTGCCCCCCAGTTACATCACCAGCCTCATCTCAAAATATCACCCAAACCATCCTCTCCATTCTTCTCAAGACCTCCTGCTCTCTAGCCCCTTCGTCGCCTCTCCTCACATCCAGGACTTCTCCAGAGCCTCTACTAGACATGTGCGATTCGTTTCGTTCCGAATCGAAATTCGGACGAATTTTCGTAAATTCGGACATTCGGATGTATCCGAATTCCGAATTACAGACATAACGAATGCAAACGAATCCGAATTTCCATTTCCGAAATTCGGTAGCGTTCGCACGAACGTTCGTTTCGTTTTCTGTTCGTATTCGTTTCTTATTCGTTTCGTTCGTTTGCAGCAAAAGTGACATTTGAGGGGGAAAAAATATTTTTCTCCTTCTCTAATGTCACTTTGCTCCATCGAACGAAACGAATAAGAAACGAATACGAACAGAAAACGAAACGAACGTTCGTGCGAACGCTACCGAATTTCGTCCGAATCCGAATTCCGAATCCGAATTGACTTTCACACCCGAATCCCGAAAAACGAAATAACACAAATCCGAATTTAAAACGAAACGAAACGAAACAATTTTTTTGGCAGTGCACATGTCTAGCCTCTACCATTCTCTGAAACTCCCTACCTCAACCTATTTGGCTATCTCCTATTCTGCCTTTAGGCGATCCCTGAAAACTCACTTCTTCAGGGAAGCCTATCACCTCCACCTAAAAAAACTGTATTTCTACTGCCTAAAGCTGCTCTTTCATTCCCAGTTTTTACCTTGTGTATTTTTAGATTGTAAGCTCCCACAAGCATGGTCCTTCTAATCCCCATTATGTATTGTACTTGTACTGTCTCCCAAATTTGGTAAATCTCTGTGCAGACTGTTGGCACTATATAAATCCTGTAAAGTAATAATAATGATACTGTGTATTTAATGCTATAGAAATTTAAACAAATACTTTCTGAATTTCTTCTTCAAATGTTACAAACCCCCAAATATCTCTAAATTATAATGTTTAGCCAGTTTGCTAAACATAAGGCTTAAAGAGATGCCATCACCTTGCCCACTCAGGGAAAAGTGACAGTGTCTGTTTAAAGGCCACCTCCAACCACTTTATACTCGGCACTCCCCCACTGCTCCTTCCACTGAGTCCACTGCTGCAAATTACCTGGTACTTCTGGGTATGGAGGAACATGTGGCCTCCTCCCATGATGCAGTGCGCGGGCTAGTGGTCCATTGCTAGGCCCGAGCACTGTCACATAACACATTGGGTGATGTCACCAGAGTATGCAATGGTAACAGAGGAAAGTAGCAGTGGGGGGCTTTCTCTCAAAGTTCGATAGAAAAGATAACCAGCTACACTCCTTACCGGAACAATAGTAAACCTGTCATTCTGAACCTGATGAAGGGGTACCCTTGAGGCCCCGAAAGCGCTTGTAACTGAATGGCAATGTGTCATTAAATGGACTTTTGCTGAAATACTCATTGGTGTGCTGGTGACATTTTTTGCTACTTTTCTCTCAAAGTTGTCGGAGAGAATGGACAAGGTGGCAAAGACTTTTCAATGCCTGCGGGCCTTTAATGTACACACACAGGATATATTTATTGATGAGAATCTTTGTTTTATATGTAGGTCTCTGTATTATTTGGTAAGAGAAGTCAGTGGTATAAAATTGATATATTCTATCTCTTGCCGTTGAAAAATATCACTAATTTGTAATGTCTGGCAAATGTCTAAGTGACTGATGTTGAACAGCATCACCAGTCGGCCGCTGCCAGCTAAGAAATACGAGACATTTACTTAATGGTTGGCAGAGACATTTTTCTTCATGAAGTAGCAACTGAAGTGATTGTGCTCTTGTCCTCTGCACAGATCATCCCAAATATATGTATTATTATAATATGTACTACTCCTCAACTCTTGTGAATGCCCAAACAATGTGGCATATTTTAGAAGTTCAGCATTCCTTACCAGAACTATAGCTGGATTCCTGACAGTATCAGTTTGGTAGCACCACGCATAATGTAGATGGGGGAAAACGGGGCAGAGGCTCCAGAGGGGTATAGAAGTTGAGAAGCTCCAGAGGCAATATAATTGTAAACTTGGTAAACAGATTTTATGATTCATACACACAGAGTAAGTGATTAGAGAGAGTGAAGGCCCCTTGATTTTGCCTGGATAGACATTTCAAGGTTTCAGCATCCTGTGTCAAAAGCATATATTGTTTTAACACTATATTCATTTTGGCAGAGAAAAGGTTTGCAATTTATTGCTCATATTAATAGATTCTGCAGATACATTACCTGGCATACTGTGGTTATAATGCAATTTTGTGAAAAATGTTTACAGCAATACAGCATGAATTGTTGTAATCAGAGAATATAAAAGTTGCCATTGCTGAGCTCTCCTTTTACAATTGCTAATTACCTTGCTTGTGTATTGCTTTTCTGCAGCTTCAGTGCTTTCTGAAGTTCTGGAAAAATGCTGAAGTTCTACTCAGGCTACGTCTGTTGAATGATTGTTCGATTATGGCAATACAGACAGAACATGCAAAGTGCATGCACAGACAGAACACACACACTTAGAGCACACAAATGGAAACAACTACAAAGCATACACATTCAGAGCACACAGTAAGGACACTTACAGTAATACAGTAGCACATACAGCCTTAGACCAAATAAACAGCATCATAGTACACAAACACATAGTACAAATAGACAGAGAACATGAAGGCACACATGCACTCACAGGAAAAATGGAGCACGCAGAAAGCTCATAGAGACACTATGTAAGAGCACACAGAGCAATACAGTGGCAATAGTGGTAACAAGGAAGGGGGCATGTTAGACAGCTGCAGAGAGACTGCTGCTTTCACCTGGAGCACAGCTTTCCTTGTCTGCAGCATACTACAAGGCAATGTATTTTCTGCTTGGGCTACATGCAGCCAGGTCCCATTCATTTGATAGTGATTTATGTATTATAATAAAACACAGCTTCAGGTACCTGCCAGACATTAGTTTGTTTTTGTCAAATCCTGCAGGGTGAAAATCAGAGTGTGAATGAGACCCTTCAGAGCTCAGCAGATACACACATCCAGCAGATCTTTAGGAAAAATCTGTGGCAGAGGATAAAACCAGCTCTTAGCTTATACATTTTAGCCGTTGCTGTCCTTAGTCATAGCTGTTCTACTTAGGCCAGTGATAGCCGCAAAATGTAAGCTAAGCAGGGGCGGACTGACCATTCGGGCAGTCGGGCACGGCCCGAGGGCCCGTGGCCAGTTGGGGGCCCGTGTCCCCCTGCTCCCCCATTACACTTTGCCATTTTGTTCGCCCCGCGTGCTGCCTGCTGGGATCGGCAGCCCTCCCCCCATTGCAGCATTTTGACCACAGGCATAATGTGCCTTGCGATCCCGTGCGGCCGTTCACATTGTGGCCAGAGGGCGTGGCTACGGTGCCATTCATTTCAAAGGCCCCTGCAATTAAGTTCAACTTTTAGTGAATAGACCTGTTATTTTGAACTAATTCTGTAACACCACAATGTATATGTGGGTGGAGCCTGTGGGTGGGTGGGGCTTGTATATGGGCGGAGCACAAGGGGGCCCCATAATCTTATATTGCCCGGGGGCCCCATGTGTTGTCAGTCCGCCCCTGAAGCTAAGATAAGATTTTATCCTAAAATATTGCTATTGTGGGTGTTGGCTTTTTGATAGAAGTTCTGAATGTAGATTGTGGTCGTGCACCCTGCAGTATGGGTGTTTTCGTACATTGAGTGGGTTACTCTTTGTTTTCCTGTGGTTTGGATTTTTTGGCTGATATCCAAAGGTAAATACAAGGGTGTCTAATCTATTCATTTCTCTTCTAAAATAAAGATTGTGGTGTGGTTGTATTGTTGAACAATTCTTTGGCCCAGTATGGTTGGCCATACACTGACAAAATTCCTATTAAGACTGATGGGGGGAAGGGATCCGTCTTTGCTTGAACTGCATATCCCTAGGACTAGCCATAATTTTTCTTCCTAAAATATAGATATGACACATTTGTAGTGACAGGCTTGTTCCCTGTACAGTATATGGAGAAAATAAATTAATGATTGTTTCAAAACATGTCAGGAAATCAATATGTGTGACAAAAAACAGCATCAGAACTTGGAAGTGGTCTTTATTATTGTGTGGTTAACTCCTACAAGGCCCGGTTATTCCAATTAACACACAGATCCACTATTTTTGCACAATACTGCTTGATGTTGGATGCTTCCATCCATCCTTCTGGCAAGATCATGGGGAATGCTGAGTACCTCATATCTCACAAGAAGATGCTCCTTCAGCACTGTGCTGGACCGTCTTCTTGTGAGATTTGGTACACTCAGCATTCTTCAAGATCTCGGTGAAAGGCTTGTGATTTCACCCCTTGCCGTATGGAAGTCGGGGAAAAGGTAGGTATATCTACTGACTTTATTTCCTACAGCTTTTTTTATAGCCTTAAAGCTGCTATGTATAATGCGGGAGGGACCTTGATCTAATAAAAGGTTCTTGTGTTCTAATGCATGGTCTACTTTAATAAACCAACCTTATGATCTTTTTCCCATCAGTATGTTCATACTACTGGCAAGGTGGCAAACCTAATTAGGATAAGTGTTAGGAATTTTAAGTACTAAGAGGGCATCAATGCTTGCATCAAAACAGCCTCAATACTTTGCTCTCTCATGGTTCACCTACTACCCATCTCAGCGCACCTTCAGTGTTACAAAACAGAGCTTATATAATTTCCTCCTTTCTGTGTCCCCTCCCCGACTTCTCCATCACAATCAATAGCACTATGATCAACCCCTCTACTCAAGCCAGGGTGCTCAGAGTAATCCTTGATTCTGAGCTCTCCTTTGAACCTTACATCCAATCACTTTCCAAATCTTGCCGACACAACCTCCATAACATTTTTAAAATGTTCCCTTTTGTTAACAAATGACAGCACAAAGCTTCTAATTTACTCCCTTGTAATATCTCGCCTTGACTACTATAACTTCCTCCTTGTTGGCCTACCACTAAACTGGCTATCCTCCCTTTAGTCTATCATGAATGCTGCTGCCAGACTCATCCACCTTACCAACCGTTCAGTGTTCACCGCCCCTCTATGCCAATCTATCCACTGACTCCCAATTGCCCAACAAATAAAATTCAAAACACTAACAACTACATACAAACCCATCTACAACTCTGCTCCCAGCCATATCACCAACCTCATCTCAAAACATCACCAAAACTAACCTCTACACTCCTCTGAAGACCTCCTGCTCTCCAGCTCACTCGTCAACTCCTCCCATGCTCGCCTCCAGGACTTCTTCAGAGTGTCTCCTATCTTCTGGAATTACCTACCCCAATCTGTCTGCTTATCTCCAACTCTGTCTACCTTTAAGCCCCGTTCACATGTAGCGACTTATCGTGCGATTTCCGCCGCGATATCGCGCATTTTTGCCGCGCGATATCGCAAGAAGTCGCCGGCTAATGATAGTCTATGGAGCTGTTTTAGCTCCATGTCGCTCGTTGCGGTCGCAAGTCGCTTCTACCGGACCCTTTTTTCGGCTGACTTTGCTTTTTTTCTATGGAGCCCGACGGAGAAGGTCGCGCTACCGTCGCTGGAACGTCGCCCCGAAAGTCGCACTATCCCGGCCGCTGCAAAGGTATGTCGCTACATGTGAATGGGGCCTTAGGCGATCCTTGAAAACTCATCTCCTTAGGGAATCCTATCCCACCTCAACATAACTGCCCTTTTACTTTTTCCAGTATCTACACAATCATTATCTTTTGATTCACTTGCCCCTCTTACTAGATCGTAAGCTCTCACGAGCAGGGCCCTCATAACCCTATTGTATTGAAATTGTATTGTAACTGTAGTATCTCCCTCTCATTTTTTAAAGCGCTGTGCAAACTGTTGGCACTATATAAATCCTGTGTAATAATAATAATAGTACCGTATTTCGCGCTCTATAAGGCGCTCCGGACGATAGGACGCAGGGCTTCTGTGACAGAAATTCTGTCACAGAAGCTGCAGTTAGTGACCGCTGAGACAGGTGGCGCTTCGTCGTCTGCTCAAGGGGCTCTATGGCGAGCTCCTATGGGGGACCGTGGTCACGGTCCCCCAGAGGAGTGGGGGTCCCTGAAAACCACGGCGGGGGGCGGACACGATCGCCGCAGCAGCTCGATTTAATACAAGTGATCTAATTAGATCACTTGTATTAAACGAGCAGGGGCTCCCACTGTACATTCAGCTCTGCTCGTCAGGAGCAGTTTTGAATGTACAAAAAACTACTCGCCCGGCGCCCGAAACTGCATGTCCTGGGCGTCGGGCGATAGGTATTTGCTCCATAAGACACAGGCACATTTCCCCCCTCCTTATGGGGAAAAAAAGTGCGTCTTATGGAGCGAAAAATACGGTATATCATTAGATTTGTGGTGTCAGTTGCATTTCTGGAGCTGTGCATGGCCACATTATCTGTTCTTACCAGGAAAAATACAGGTGGAATGGACAAGCATCAAAGGAGTTTTCTTCTTATCTTTTAATAGTAGTGACCTCAGTATATCTGTGACATTTAGGGTCTTTTTAGTATTTGTCTAGCCATGCAATGTGAACTGAAACCAGTCTAGACATGAATGAAAGCACTGTATTCTTAACTCTTTATCTCTTGGGTTGAAAAGGGAGAAAATACATTTCCAGATGCCATTTCACAATGCAATCAATATTTTTGTATTTTACTTACACAGTAAATAACAGTGTATTGACTCTTTGGGAAATGCAGTGTATTTTAGCTTTTGTTAAAAATCAATTTGATTAATGTTTAATCTCTACTGAAATAGTTTTATTGTTTACCAAAATCCTGCAAAACCACCTTTGCATATTTTGGCTTACTTTTCCTAGTGAAATATGCTGCTGAAAAACATGCTGTTCTTTTAGGCCCGGTTTACAGTTGGGATTACGTGAACCCGTGTTCATGCGCGTTTGCAAGAACTTTTGCTGTAGGTGCTGCACGTCAGCCCATTCATTTCAATGGGTTGCCACACTCGCGACAAATGTGGCAAAGAAGCTCATGCAGCCTTTTCAGCTGTGAGCTTCCCGCATTTTGACCACTAGTTTGTGTGTGATTGAGGCATGTCAACGCAGGGGCCAAAATGCACATTTTACCATCGACATTTGGGATGCCATTACCTAGTAATGGCACCGCAAGCACGTCACACATTTTTTGTGCCTGTAGTTAAATGAATTGCTTGCAGATTCTCAGAAAGTTTCTGTCATCAGAGTGATTACAGACAACGCTAGTGAAAATTGGAGCCAGAAAAGGTGTAAAATGAAATGGCCGTACACAAGCAACCGTCTCACTGAGAATAAGAAGCATTATTCCTCAAAAACAAAAATCATCCATGAAGATCTACTTCCTGCTTTTTCTAAAAAAGTGCAGTTGGCTGTTGGTTGCAAAAAGGTTTTCCAGCATGTTGGCAAATCTGTGTGATTATAATCCTGCGACACTTTTGGATTAACATTTGTTAATTTATCTGATTGTGGTAAGTTTTGTTTCCAAATTGACCAGGGAAAAAAATCAATTGAAAGTGATTGGAATAAATAGCCACATACAGGAAGCTTTTACAGATATGATCTCAATATCAAATAATTCTAACACAACAAGACTGAAATGTGTGTGGGCACCTTAAAATTTAGGTAAGAGACTAAGAGCAGGGAGAGGTATATTGGAGATGCATTAAGGCCCAGAGAAAATAAACTGATCTCCTGTTACCTTCCGATCTATCATTGGTATTACCTGGCCTTATAAACTTTTAGATGTTTTATATACTGTACTTTAAACTCCTTTTTCTTTTATGAAAACTTCAGAATTTCATGCAATGATGCTGGAACAGCATTGCATGACGTTTGTAGCTTGATCTTTTGTACTTTTCTAAATGATCCTTATTGCCATGGGACAAAAGAATCAGACTTTTTCAAAACATTGGGCAGTACATGGCACATGGGAATTGTCGGAATTTGCTGCTAACTTGTTTGTTGATATAATTTGAATTATGTGGTTCTTTGTATTAAGGTATGTTATTGTGTTGCTAGGGCATAGTGTATCTGTATTCCCTCAATGCTTACACTGCAGATTTTATTGTTGATTTATGTTATTGAAGTCAAATTTGTTTATTTGTTTTTGCAGGGTTTAGAAGTGCATACAGACTATATGCCCCTGCTGAGCTCTCTGGCTGCCTTTGGTTGGCAACTGACCTGTGTGCTTTCAACACCTATTGTGAAAAATAGTAGGTAAGAAGAACATAATTTGAAATGGAACTATTCAAAGCATATAAACATGTTGGCATCTTCGTACAATTTCATAGGAATCTTGGGTGTCTGGCATTGCCTTCTGCGATACAGAGTAAATGAAATACAAACTCAATTACCTAGGCAGGTATAAGGTCATTGTGTTGATGTTTCTTAATCAGGATGAGTGGAGTGTTTTTGCCAAAGTTTCTTTTTGCAATTTGCCAAAATTTTGCTTCCAATCATTAACCTGTTTAGGCAAAAATTGATTTAAAAAAAAAAAGATTTTTTTTAGTTTACAGGC
>NW_017306272.1:1946303-1963310 GCF_000935625.1 Nanorana parkeri
GTTATTTTATTTACTGTTCTTTTTATTCTGTGAAACAAATGTAAAATACAGAGGTTGACAAGAAGACCTTTAAGGCACAACAACAGGCCAGGGATGTTTAGAAGGAACTTCCCTAACCCTCAGGAGCGATTTTAACTCTCACGATACCCTTATAAACCACCAACAATCACCTTCAACTCACCTTTCCTATTGACTATAATGCATTTTGCCAAAATGGCAACATTTCTACAAAGTTGATTTTGGCTAAAAACAAATGGGAAATGAAAATTGTGAGTTTTGCTCATCCATATTTCTTGTACTCATTTGTAGATTCAGTTAGGGGACCCTGCTTTCTCAGGCACTGGACTGAACCTTTTTTCCTCTCTCACTTGACTTACAGCCCCTTCAGACCTCTCATGTGCAGTGTGTTGCAGTAACATTTGGGTTACCACAACGTACATTGCAGCACCATTTATTTGTAATAGCAACCCAACACACTCACCCAATTCTCATTTAATTCACTCATGTGCATGGTAGTGTGCATCAGAAAAAAAAGCTGCATGTCTGTTTTTTGTCTGTTCTGGTGTGTTGGGAGCCCATTCATTTGAATGGTCTTTCTTAATGTAATGCATGTTAATGCGCAACATAGTGCATATCAACGAGCATGTAACGCAATGCACCAAAATGGCAAAGTATAATTGGGATCTTATACTGCTTTGTTACACACCTATGCTTCTATATCTTCTGCCTTTTATGAAGATGATAGCAAACTATGATGACTACATCTGCCTGTGTAGTAATAGCGATTTTGTTTTCTCCCAACATGGTCTTCAAGTTCAATTGTAGTGTTAGAAAACCAAGATTCATACATTAGTGTGTTCTGGCTGCCAATCTTAATGTATGCCTTTGCCTAAGTGTTTAAATGTCAGAACTATACTTTTTTGTTTTTATTTTTTAACTTCTTTTGTAAGTTGAGTTCATTATTTTTACCTGTATGAACCACGTGCTACTGCTAACCCTTTAGACAGTCACAGGTCTGGCTTTTCCCGGGCAGTTCTGATTCCAGTATCTGTCCTCCGCTGTTGAACACATTCTTTGTCACACACCTACTCCATCTGCTGGGCTTCATTCAAATTACAGCAGAGACACAGTGCTAGCATACCTCTGACTTTTCCCGACACCAAACAAATTCTGCTTGGTAGGCTATGTTGCACAGTTTCTTAGAAAAATTGTTCTTTCTCTTTTGCTGATCTGATCATGTAAGGTTAAGTACACATCAGTACAATATTCAAAATCAGGTTAGGGCCAGGAAAACAAAATAATGCCCTAGGTAAAGTGTAGGTGACCCTAGAAGAGAGGTGTTACTTAGGACTCCAAAACGTTTGTGCCTACAGGCTCCAGTGACTGACTGACAGTTGATCTGGTTCTTCACCTTGTTTGTCACCCATCAACATTACCTGCTGTCACTGGGGAAAACCTGTGAAGCTCCATACCTAATTTGTGGGCATTTGTGGCTACAGCCTGATGTTCCTTAGACCCTACGTTTCAGGGAACTTAAACCAACCACTGTTGATGTGGAGGATCCCCACAATCTTGAGACGGTATCACTAGATTCTCAGCTATTATCCATAACCTTTGAGGTTCCCTGTTTAACATACACATTTTTACACTGTCTACAAGGGCACAACCTTTAGTTAAGCAATTGACCTGTAGAACAAGCCTCATAAAAAAGCCTCATCTGTATGGCCATGGCTGTTAAATATTCCTCTTGAATTAAAAGTGATACATTTCATTACTGTTCCAAATTCCTGTGAATAATTTGCTTTTGGTAGACAGAGGTCAAATTAAACTCATTTGTGAGTTGTCAGCTATCGGGAACATCCACAGACGGAAGGAACACATAGTAAATTGAAGTTCCTCATCTATAAGTGGAAAGCATAATTGTCAGGATATTTCTCTTGCTGGTGCTGAAATATGTGACAAGGAACATCGTCCTGGTTCTTTAACCCTCTGGTTGTTTTTTGGTTTTCTGTGGAGGAAAACATATCTGGTAAACAACATGAAGTTACCCGTGCATTGAAGTCAATGGGACTGCAGCCACACACCCCGTCGGCAGTGCGATTGGACGCGTGGCAAATTATTGCAGCGTTCCGTTCCAGTGCGATCGCAAAAAAATGCAGCATGCACTGGACCATTGACTTTAATGTACCGCCACATCCCCTACCGCCCCAGAACGAAGAGGGAGTTTAATGTGCGATTACTGTGCGTTTGAACAGTAAAACTTGAAAGTAACAGGTGAAAGTTCCTAGATAATGTTCAAAAATGGCATAACACTTACATTAATGCAGAAAGGTGAATGAAAGGTATTGTAAAATCATAGACTATAACTTCAATACAAATCAGTAAACTAAACATGATATTATAGTACATATCAGGAGCGAGCTTGGAGTGATGGCTACTTTACAACACACACAGGGATCATGGGGAACAAAAATAGCACCCCTCCAGAAGGAAGGACAGTTGCATGAATGCATGAATTAGCATGAATTCAGAGATGATTTGAGGATGTACAGCTAAGTGATACACAAATAAGATACATTTTTGTTAATAGTTAAGGTACTTGAATGCATTTTTAAGATTTAAAAGAGAATAGGGTAACCTTTTTATCCCATAGTTCTCTTTAGGGTCACAGGAGGTCATATACTAACTTCCTCCCGTGACCCAAAGCTCCGTATATAGCGGGTTATTTCCCTCTATATGCTGAGAGCGCCGCAGGCGGGACGGATCCCAACAATACTGTCAAGAGCCACCCAGACGAAGAGCTAGCTGTGCCCCCCTTCCCTGCCTGTTCCTCCAGTCAGCGCTGCAGAATTGGAGGAAGGGAATCCCTGCAGGGAGCAGTGTCTGTCACTCTGCAGGGAGACAATCGGGAAGTGAGCGAGCGACGGTATCTGTTTGTTCACTTCCCGATCTATAGAGCCGCTTTGTGACAGTTTCAATGTCACACGTCGGTTCTAACTATGAGGATGAGTGTAAATCCCTCACCTCATAGATCTCCTTTAACGTTTGAGTTTAGTGTCATCCAGGTTTTTCATTAGCAATCCTGTTATCTTGGAACCCTTTTTCTTACCTTTTTGTAATGCAGGAGATATATTCCTAAACTCATGCATGCACTGTAGGTTACTTGTTGTCTCCCTTATACAGTAAGCCTGGTGTATCAAAGAGCCAGAGCTTTGTGTTTCATCCACTAAAAGTTTTTTTTTGGTTTACAGGGCAAGGGGTTTTTTTTTTTGGGGGGGGGGGTTATTTTATTTACTGTTCTTTTTATTCTGTGAAACAAATGTAAAATACAGAGGTTGACAAGAAGACCTTTAAGGCACAACAACAGGCCAGGGATGTTTAGAAGGAACTTCCCTAACCCTCAGGAGCGATTTTAACTCTCACGATACCCTTATAAACCACCAACAATCACCTTCAACTCACCTTTCCTATTGACTATAATGCATTTTGCCAAAATGGCAACATTTCTACAAAGTTGATTTTGGCTAAAAACAAATGGGAAATGAAAATTGTGAGTTTTGCTCATCCATATTTCTTGTACTCATTTGTAGATTCAGTTAGGGGACCCTGCTTTCTCAGGCACTGGACTGAACCTTTTTTCCTCTCTCACTTGACTTACAGCCCCTTCAGACCTCTCATGTGCAGTGTGTTGCAGTAACATTTGGGTTACCACAACGTACATTGCAGCACCATTTATTTGTAATAGCAACCCAACACACTCACCCAATTCTCATTTAATTCACTCATGTGCATGGTAGTGTGCATCAGAAAAAAAAGCTGCATGTCTGTTTTTTGTCTGTTCTGGTGTGTTGGGAGCCCATTCATTTGAATGGTCTTTCTTAATGTAATGCATGTTAATGCGCAACATAGTGCATATCAACGAGCATGTAACGCAATGCACCAAAATGGCAAAGTATAATTGGGATCTTATACTGCTTTGTTACACACCTATGCTTCTATATCTTCTGCCTTTTATGAAGATGATAGCAAACTATGATGACTACATCTGCCTGTGTAGTAATAGCGATTTTGTTTTCTCCCAACATGGTCTTCAAGTTCAATTGTAGTGTTAGAAAACCAAGATTCATACATTAGTGTGTTCTGGCTGCCAATCTTAATGTATGCCTTTGCCTAAGTGTTTAAATGTCAGAACTATACTTTTTTGTTTTTATTTTTTAACTTCTTTTGTAAGTTGAGTTCATTATTTTTACCTGTATGAACCACGTGCTACTGCTAACCCTTTAGACAGTCACAGGTCTGGCTTTTCCCGGGCAGTTCTGATTCCAGTATCTGTCCTCCGCTGTTGAACACATTCTTTGTCACACACCTACTCCATCTGCTGGGCTTCATTCAAATTACAGCAGAGACACAGTGCTAGCATACCTCTGACTTTTCCCGACACCAAACAAATTCTGCTTGGTAGGCTATGTTGCACAGTTTCTTAGAAAAATTGTTCTTTCTCTTTTGCTGATCTGATCATGTAAGGTTAAGTACACATCAGTACAATATTCAAAATCAGGTTAGGGCCAGGAAAACAAAATAATGCCCTAGGTAAAGTGTAGGTGACCCTAGAAGAGAGGTGTTACTTAGGACTCCAAAACGTTTGTGCCTACAGGCTCCAGTGACTGACTGACAGTTGATCTGGTTCTTCACCTTGTTTGTCACCCATCAACATTACCTGCTGTCACTGGGGAAAACCTGTGAAGCTCCATACCTAATTTGTGGGCATTTGTGGCTACAGCCTGATGTTCCTTAGACCCTACGTTTCAGGGAACTTAAACCAACCACTGTTGATGTGGAGGATCCCCACAATCTTGAGACGGTATCACTAGATTCTCAGCTATTATCCATAACCTTTGAGGTTCCCTGTTTAACATACACATTTTTACACTGTCTACAAGGGCACAACCTTTAGTTAAGCAATTGACCTGTAGAACAAGCCTCATAAAAAAGCCTCATCTGTATGGCCATGGCTGTTAAATATTCCTCTTGAATTAAAAGTGATACATTTCATTACTGTTCCAAATTCCTGTGAATAATTTGCTTTTGGTAGACAGAGGTCAAATTAAACTCATTTGTGAGTTGTCAGCTATCGGGAACATCCACAGACGGAAGGAACACATAGTAAATTGAAGTTCCTCATCTATAAGTGGAAAGCATAATTGTCAGGATATTTCTCTTGCTGGTGCTGAAATATGTGACAAGGAACATCGTCCTGGTTCTTTAACCCTCTGGTTGTTTTTTGGTTTTCTGTGGAGGAAAACATATCTGGTAAACAACATGAAGTTACCCGTGCATTGAAGTCAATGGGACTGCAGCCACACACCCCGTCGGCAGTGCGATTGGACGCGTGGCAAATTATTGCAGCGTTCCGTTCCAGTGCGATCGCAAAAAAATGCAGCATGCACTGGACCATTGACTTTAATGTACCGCCACATCCCCTACCGCCCCAGAACGAAGAGGGAGTTTAATGTGCGATTACTGTGCGTTTGAACAGTAAAACTTGAAAGTAACAGGTGAAAGTTCCTAGATAATGTTCAAAAATGGCATAACACTTACATTAATGCAGAAAGGTGAATGAAAGGTATTGTAAAATCATAGACTATAACTTCAATACAAATCAGTAAACTAAACATGATATTATAGTACATATCAGGAGCGAGCTTGGAGTGATGGCTACTTTACAACACACACAGGGATCATGGGGAACAAAAATAGCACCCCTCCAGAAGGAAGGACAGTTGCATGAATGCATGAATTAGCATGAATTCAGAGATGATTTGAGGATGTACAGCTAAGTGATACACAAATAAGATACATTTTTGTTAATAGTTAAGGTACTTGAATGCATTTTTAAGATTTAAAAGAGAATAGGGTAACCTTTTTATCCCATAGTTCTCTTTAGGGTCACAGGAGGTCATATACTAACTTCCTCCCGTGACCCAAAGCTCCGTATATAGCGGGTTATTTCCCTCTATATGCTGAGAGCGCCGCAGGCGGGACGGATCCCAACAATACTGTCAAGAGCCACCCAGACGAAGAGCTAGCTGTGCCCCCCTTCCCTGCCTGTTCCTCCAGTCAGCGCTGCAGAATTGGAGGAAGGGAATCCCTGCAGGGAGCAGTGTCTGTCACTCTGCAGGGAGACAATCGGGAAGTGAGCGAGCGACGGTATCTGTTTGTTCACTTCCCGATCTATAGAGCCGCTTTGTGACAGTTTCAATGTCACACGTCGGTTCTAACTATGAGGATGAGTGTAAATCCCTCACCTCATAGATCTCCTTTAACGTTTGAGTTTAGTGTCATCCAGGTTTTTCATTAGCAATCCTGTTATCTTGGAACCCTTTTTCTTACCTTTTTGTAATGCAGGAGATATATTCCTAAACTCATGCATGCACTGTAGGTTACTTGTTGTCTCCCTTATACAGTAAGCCTGGTGTATCAAAGAGCCAGAGCTTTGTGTTTCATCCACTAATTAAAACCTGCCTTGGTTTTTAGATTTCTTAAGTAGACAGAGGGGAAGCTGCACACAATAAGCTTCAGGAAGTAGATCACCGATCTTACATATGAAGAACAGTCTGAAATGTAGCTGCCGTGCATTATAGAGAACTGCATGAAAGTAAACCTGTAGCAATCCTAGACAATTCCAACTGAGCATTTAATAAAACAACTGCATGGGCAGAGGTTACCCTCAATGTAATGTAGGTCAAAATGATCAGTAGACCCAGAGATAAATCCCAAATAATATATTACAATAATGCTCCAACCTAGACTCATTTTTGTTCTGCCTTCACTTTGGGCGCCAACTCACCCCTTCGTCCATGACTGTGATTGCAAGAGAAAAAGGAAGACTGCACAATAAACTTCAACACCGCTGTTTAAAACTTTTATTATTATTGTCCATTAGAAGCCAGCCTGTGCTCCTCTATGTGATGCATTTCACTTTGAGAAAGAACCTAATTTCACTATGCTTTGATGAAGTTCTTTCTTAGAGTGAAATGCTACAGAGGAAAGAGCCCAAGAGGACTGTGAGTGAACACTCTAAACATTAAATTCATGCACACATCAGAAGGTATTAGTAGGCCCCCCGAGTGTCTATTTTTTAGTCTTACTATCAGTGTAGTTGTTTTAAACTATGCAAAGGTTTCCTTTGAGGGATAACTTCATTTTTAGGGAAGTTGTCCTTTAAATATCCCCTGTCCTCCTAAGTGGTAGCCTACTACCAGAATATCTACCTTTAGTCCCACTTCCAAGTTCTTTGTTGTGCATTTTTTCCTGGCACCACACTCAGCTTCTACTGTGCATGCAAACAGCTTGGCCAATTCATTCCTATGGCTTGTTTATACTCCTCTGGATGGCAGGGGGACTTCATGAGTACAGACCACGTATGGAAATAAATGGACCACCTATAGGAATTAATAGGCCGCACAATGAAGATTTTTTGAAAAGAGCTAAACATAAGTATTTTGGTAGGTGCCTGGGGAGAACATTTAAAGAAGTTGTCTTTTAAATCAGGTTCAGTGTAAAAATGTCAGCACAATGAAACCAAAATAGGAGAAAAAGCAAATCACACAAACTGTCTATAGTCCTTGTTTTTTTGCAGGCTTCCTCTGATGTTTGTTTCAGGCCTTTTGAGGTGCTTACAATGGCAGTTTCACAGATCACTGACAGGTTTCTAGAAGTATCATTGTAATCTGGCAAGGAAACAACTAAAGAATGGTGTCTCTCTTTGGGTTATAGTAGTTATATAGATTGGGGGGCTTTGGACTGTTTTACAGGTATAAAGCACCAATTATAATTGAGGATAGAACATGTATATGTTAAGTAGTTAGCATTTCAAACATTAGTTTAGATTTTTGCTGATGTTTTATTTCAGTGTTTCTGGTTTTGCTGTTCAACTGGGTATGATCAGTTTGCTTGACGTTTGAATGGTGATATATAAATTACAATTTTCAAGCAGGAAATAAGATGATGTGTTTCCTGTCAAATTCCATTTATGTATTTGAGTAATACTTGACATGGCAGTAAGAGGAATGGTTTATGCTTATTAACATTTTCTTCAGGAGTAACACGTTATTTGGAAGCAGCTTGCATTTAAATAGAAAGGCCTTCATATGTTGGCACACACTTTGGAAATAAATTATCATCCGCTTGTATCCTCGCGGAGAAATTCTTGATTCCAGATTGCGTCCATTTCAGCATAGAATCGATCTCATATAAATGGAAATACAGGCTAATGGTTAATGGTGAAAGTGGTTAGGTTTGTGGGAACTCACAGTATGTATGGCTGATGACATCCATTGCTTATTTATGAATCTCTTTTCCAGGGATGGTAATGTCACTACCAAGCAGATTGTGTTCCTGCAGAGACCAGCACTGCCCCATAAGATGAAGAGGAAAGAGCCAAAGGTAACATTCTTTACATTTTATCACTGACCTAGGAAATAAAATACTGTTAAGTATACACATATGGTGGAATTACCAACCCACTTCCCCCCACCCTGCGCATTAGAAAGCATTACAGTGGCCTCAGCTAGAGGTGTCTGATAACCACACCTAATTGGAAGATCTACACACCTAATTAACATTTTTATGAGTATACCTTTGAAGAGACCCTGTCACCAACTTAAAAACAATTAATGGTAACAGCACAGAAAAAGCAAGAATTTTAAATGCTTTCTTGAACTTCCTTTCCATAGCTACATAGTTAGTCGGGTTGAAAAAAGACACATGTCCATCGAGTTCAACCAAATATCCAAAAAATTATTTTTATTTACTTGTAATGTACCTTTGTATTTGCTAAAAAATGCGACTACATCAGGGCAATTCCTCAACATAGTCCCCTTCCTCCTTATACATCATAGCCCTCTCCTCTTCATGGAGTGTCCAGTTACTCTCTACGCTGTCCCAGCTCCATTGCCCCTCCCTTTATTTCCCAACATAACCTTTCTTTTAACTGCCCGGGAGTATTAAGCAAGTTGTCACTTAAGTGACAACTCTGATTGTCCTGGAGCTGCTGACATCACATCCAAGATGGCGGCACTCAGCAACCGTCTCAGGGCTTTTGAATATCTAGGCAAGGAAGGCTTTAAATAACATATATAAAATACATTAAATGCATATATAATCGGATTAAAACATTTTTGTTAAAATTAATGGTCTGGCTACAGGTCTTTTACATTGTTACATAGTATTTGAAGTTGAATAAAGACACAGGTACATCAAGTTCAACCTTTTGTGTAAGTGTGTGTGGTGTGCTTGCGTGCTTATGTGTATGTGAGTCCCTGTGTGGTTCTAGGTTTTCAGAGTACCTGTACCCTTGTATGTTACGGTCCCTGAATTGATTTTTGAATGATTCAATACTCTCTGCTGATACCACTGCTTGTGGCAGTGAGTTCCAAAATGTAACCGCTCTGACTGAAAAGAAGCCCCTATGCCCTTTGTAGATAAATCTTTTCTCTACCAATTTGAGGAGGTGGCCTCTAGTCATTGTTATGGAGTTTACTGTAAAACGTTTACTGCTGATGTTGTCTTTACCAGCAAACATTGTGTACATTAAAATCATATCCCCTCCTAATCGCCTCACTTCCAGCGTGAACAAGTCCAATTTTAGCAACCTCGTCTCATAGCTTTCATCCTCCAGCCCCTGAGTCTAGTGAGTCTAGTTGCCCTTCTCTGGACTCTCTCCTCTTCCAGGACATCCTTTCTGTGGATTGGTGACCAAAACTGAACCGCATACTCAAAATAAAATATTTTTAAATTCAATTCAATTTCATTAAAATAATATCTGGTGTTTCTGCCATGAAGGTTTTTGTTCAGCACCTGTTATTATAGGCTTACAGTGCCCCTGTTTCCCGGCTGTATGTCATATGGGATTCCAGTAGAGGCTGCTTGTGGCTGTTTCAACACATGCAACACATGGCATAGGCCACTGCACATGGCAATTGTTAATGACACACAGTTCTTTAACAAACCAAATGCCATTCTGTTAGTGTTGACTGTTACTTTAATATAGGCCCAGACGTACCAATATGTGAACTTATATGAACCCACAGCAAACTGGTGTGGGTGACCTTCAATGCACGTAGTTTTCCAAATTATGTTGCTTTGTGCATAATCCTAAAGTGGCCAGACAGAGGGAGTCTTCATTTATTACAGGTATTTATTTAGCGCCAACAATTTACCCAGCGCTTTACATATTGTACATTCACATCATTCCCTGCCGTTAAGGAGCTTAAAATCTAAGCTCCCTATCTCACATGCGTACATACCAGGGTCACTTTAGACAGGAGGACTGCCACAGAGTCATTTTGTTTAAGCATGGTTCTTTTAATAACATCCTCCCTTGTTACCAATTCACCCACTTGCTCTGCAGCTTGAAAGGAATTTATTAACACTAAGTGAATATATGCTTTTGTAATTTGCATTTAGTCTGGAACACGTAGACTTAGGTGTTACTTTATGTTGCAATATATAATTAATCAGAAAGAGCTTCATTAATTTATGTACTGTCTTTCTAGTACTTCCTCAGTCTCACACAAAACACTAGTTCCCTATGGAGAAAACAAAAGCAGAATACAGTATGCCTTTGAAGCGAAAAAGATGGCTTTATCAAACCAACATTTTTAACATTGCCAGATGGTTTGCAATTATTCATGATTAAAGTTTTAATCATGAATAATTGCACAATCTTTAGTTTTTAAAAGGGTAGTGGCAAGCTGGAGTTTTTAACTTATGATTTTTTTCTCAGGTTGGGTATTGTACCGGGAGTAATTAGGGATCCTTGGCAGAAACAGACATTTTTTTTAACTTCTTTTTCCACACAGCAGTAGTCCATTTTCTTGACATGAACTGAAAGTGACTTGAATTTACAATGAACTGGCTTTTCTCATTTGATCCTGGACTTTCTCACTGCTACCTTTGTGGTCATTCTCTGCAGTCATGTATTGATGCAGCTGCCTTCTTCTCCCAACTATGAATGTGTACACCATGTTATGGTGTAACATTGTGGAAGTGGTAGCATACTATAAGCCCAGTGGTTGACAAGTATAGAGAGCAAGCAGTGCAAAAGCAGAAATTAAAGGAGCATTTCCTAACCTTTTTTTAAGTCATGGCAGGGGAGAAAGGAACAGATAGGCCCAATAAAGGACATAAATGGGTCGTTACTCACAAACGACAGGGAGAGGGGCGAGGCACTAAATATTTTCTTCTCATCGGTATTCACCAAGGAAACAGGCCGGTTTAATGTACATGATAAAACACAAAATTTAACAAGAAATACACCTGAGTGGTTGACGGAAACTGGGATACAACATAGGCTTAAACTACTAAATGCAAATAAAGCATTAGGACCCGATAATCTACATCCCAAGGTACTCAAGGAACTGAACAAGGAAATCACGAGACCATTGTTCCTCATTTTGAAGGAATAGGTAATAGCTGGTAGAGTGCCAAGCGACTGGCGAAGGGCTAATGTGGTACCTATATTGAAAAAAGGGTCAAAATGCCAACCAGGGAACTATAGACCAGTTAGTCTGACATGCATAGTATGTAAATTGTTAGAGGGAATTTCACTAGGACATGCAACCAAAAGTCGCCCCTGGTTGCACATAAATTCTTGTTTAACAGATAAAATTCTGCATGAGAGGAAACTCTGTCTGAGGCAATGTTGCAGGAGATTCATGTACACCTTATCAACAGTTAAGTAAATCTGTTGCAAGTTGCGCCATTTGTTGCACAGATGGGAGACAGCTTTATAATAAGTGTCTACGACACCCTTTATGAATTCCAGGGAATGTGTTTACTGTGAACTAAAAATAATATTAGAGGTCATGCCAGAGTTCCTGTATAAAAGCACTGTGTCTCTTTCCCCTCCAATATACAGTATTTTACATACATACTTTATGCATATGTATTATTATTAACAATCATTGACACAGGTCAGTTACTTTGAAAATGTCTAATTAACCACTTTTAAAAGAGTTTCTCAAAGCTCCTTTGATAATGTTCCCTCATTAATTCACATTAAACGTGTCTACTTGCTCATTTCAGTTTCAGTGGAGATTTTCAAAAGATGAAAAGCACAGCAAGCACTCAAGAAAAGGGAAAGGAAAAGCTAATTCTAAAGACAATGAATCAGACAGGAACAAGAAGAACGAAGAGCAAATGAAAACGGATGACACAGTGCAGGTACACATCAATCACCCAAAAGATGGGAACATCTATTATAACCAGAGCGATGGCCTTCACGATGAAGTAGCGACCCAGCTGAAGAAAGAAAAAGTTGAAGGATCACCAGTTATTCGAGATACCAATACCAATTGTTCACCAATAGTGGAAGGAATCACAGACACCATGGAGGCAGAAGAAAAAGGAAATATTGATAAGACTCAACATTCTCAAGAAAGGTTGACAGATGATGAAGCTGTGAGTGAAGGAAGGGGAGCAGACACAAGTGCAACTGCTGGTGACAAAAATGGCAGCACAGTGGAAAATCTCCAAGAAGAAGAAGAACCACCGTTTCCAGGACTTACGGAGCACTTTAATACCGATCATGCTAGTGTATGTTCATAAGTACTAGCTCTTCAGTGCTTTGTACCTTCAGCTGTTTCTGTACTATTACATCCTAAGGTTCCATCAGCAACTGGTTCAGGCATTCCAATGGCTGAATGTATAATTTAGGTAGCTGTTGTCAATACTTTTGGTGCTTTTGAAAACCCAGTTCATTCCCTACTCATTGGTGCTCATCACCTTCTGAGAACAAGCCACAAGTGTCACTGACTTTCACTTATTTGGTCTCCAGACACAGCCCAGTGGTTCAAAATAGAATGTATTACACATATGACAATTAAGGGGCCCTTTTGGGATACCTGCTGGGCTGACATCCACCAGGTTGCTCTCTTCTGTGCTATGCTCATTATTGGAAGTAGTTATTGTCATTATATGGCTACATCTAAAAAAGCAGCTGATGGTGAGGATATAAAATATCCAAATATAGAATGAAAAAAAAAACTGGGTTTGATTAGAGTGGAAAAGGTTCCCTTCTGCTACCTACTGATGGTCTAAACCTACTGAGTACTTTGCGTGTTATAGAACAGTCGCAGCTGGAACTTTATGGGTTGTTTATCATGTGGTCATTGGAACTTGTAAAATATCTTTTTTCTTTAATATAAAAAAAAAAAAAGAGACAGAGCTCTCATATGAGCTACATGCAACAGCCAAAACACATTATCAAAAGAAAATGTCCCATTCCTGCTTCAGCACACTTTAGATATATTTATATAGATCTATAAATGCTTCAATTTCCTGCACAGGTAACTATCGAAACTGTTTTGTATGCAGCGTTTTGCATATAGTTGCACTTCATATTATTTTGATATAGTTTTGTTTACTGTTTTGTACAAAGAGTTATACTGTTCTGAAAAGATCTAGCAATCAGGTATATTAAAATTGGTGTTTATTGTTCCATATTGTTCTATTCAGCACATAACAAGTTTAGTGTGTGTGGGAGGACTTTGTTATAATTAGAGATTCATGAAACATTTGCATCCAGCTAAAAAAAAATAACCTTTTGTTAAGAGTTATATTTACAGATGAAAGCAGATTTCTAGTGTTACACTGAAATTACATTAAAGTAGAATCCCAGCCATTATTTTAAACAGAGTAAAGAGGGAGTAAAAGCCTTATTTGGATTTTTATTGGTGGAGTTATGAAGAACAAGTGTGGAATACCAAAGTGTTTGGGGTACAGGAGGGTTTATTTCATCATTAAAATCCAGGTAGACTTGCTCCTTCTTTTCAAAGCAGGACTGCTAAAGCCTGCTTTGAAAAGAAGGAGGAACTATACTTCTGTATCTTACAAACACTTCTGAATCTGCTATTTGTTTCATCCTAAAAAAAATCTCAAGCCCTGATAAAGGGGGTACCTTACAATCACCCGAAATGTGTTGACTTTTAATGATAAAATAAACCATTCTGGATTCTGACTATCATTGGTATGGAGCTCTTGTTCCTTCTCAACCCCTGATTCTTAATCAAGGTGCTTTATGTAGCCTTTCATGTTCAAGGGCTGCCTTACTAGAACTATTGCATTTTACAAAGCAGATTCTACTCCACACTGTGAATGAAACCACTTATGGATCCAGCTTCTACCATGCATACCTTCCAATTCCTGTCCAAGTCCATTGATGATTTCCACTCATATCCTTTGCCCTAGATATAAAATACAGTTCTTAACTGGGGCATAGCAATAAACACCTAACAGAGCTTCTAACTCTTCCCCGGTCTATCCAAAAATTGGCTGGAGCACTACTTTAATTCTACAGCCTGAGCTAGAGATGAATTACAGGGTCTGGGTTCTCTATCACGTTACTGCATCCGACCAGTAACAGTAAGTAAGCTCGAAGGTTTGTGGAAATGCAGTGAATCAGCCAGGTTCTGAGAAACCCAGTGAGGATGTTTTGTGTCATGACTATATTTTGCTTAGATGTGGCAATCATACAAATCTGATTATAACAGAAACTTTACACCTGCAATACACAGAATGGGTAACAAATATGATGACATGTTTTGTCAGCTCAGGCATAGCTCCAAAGTGCTGTTGTGTATTCTATAGGACAGGGGTAGGCAAACTCCATTCATCCATCTGTGGTGAAACTACAAATCCCATCATGTATCTGCCTGTGGACGTCATGCCTGTGGCTGTCAGAGTCTTGCAATGCCTCCAAGGACTTGTAGTTGCACCGCAGCTGGAGTTTGCCTACCCCTGCTATAGGCTCGCAACAGAAAGACAGGCAGTGAGTTGATAACATGATTATGTCCATATTTTATATAAAGATGTACTTATCAGTATTTATACCTGTATGGTTTATGTTAGAAATAAATCACTTGACAACACACATGACATTGTTTTTCTGCCACTTAATTCCCATTATAAAGGAGCACAAATTGATATACATCGCAATCATGTAGATTATGTTATCGGTTAAGTCTAGAAGCTGTCAGGAGCATACACGTATGAATATCTTCATTGACAGATTTGATTTGCACAGCTCCATGATTGTGCTGGGTGCTTAGTCTTCTGCATGATCAGATGTGGGCTAGGGTTGGGTGCTCGGTGTGTATGACCATATACTATTAACTGGTTAATTTACACAAGCTGTAGACATGCAGAAAATACATCTCTCAGCAGTTTTCTTCTTTTGTGTCACGGCAGGATGCTGCATTTACAGAGCTGTATCCAAACCATCAGTGTGCAATGGACCTAAAAAGAGAACTTCAGATAAAGCACAAATATAGGTTATGTGGGTAGCTAATTATTATTATCGGTTTTGGATGCAAGAGGGTTGATTTACTACAGGAGTAGAATGTAACAAAGAGTTTCTATGGTCAAAAACTAAAAATAAATATGTATTTCTACACGGCATTTGCATAACTTCTATCCCACTCCTAATAGCCGTATCAATCCAGAAGTTTGTATACTTATTTATTGAAGATGCCCATAGGATGTACTTCCTCAAGGCTATTGCCTCCGGTGGCATCTAACTGGGGCACACCTGCCCTCCCTTTTGCGGCCAGAGAGTACCCAGGTTGCTAAGAGCCCTTAGCAACCTGTGGCGCCCTGGCCGGAGCGTCCTGCTCAGCTCCTGGCAACCACTGAAGTCACTGGTTGCCAGGAGCTGAGTGGGATCCTCTGGCTGGCATCCTGTCCAGCTCCTGGCAACTAGTGATGTCAGTGAGCTGGGCGGGACTCCGGACAAAGCCGGACCCCAAAGTTGCAGCAGCCAACCCCTCCCTCTCCCCCCGGTAACGTTTGACACAAGCCCACAACCCCCTCTTTAAGCTGTGAATACTGTAGGGACACCCCTGGTGGCACAATTTCTCTCAGCTCTTTGAATATGTACTTCTTTTGTTACAACTCTCACAGAGCCTGCCTTCTGAACTACAACGCAATGTCTGAACAATGTATCATTATCATTGCTTAATGGAAGCAATGTATTAGGGACCATGTAGTCTTGAGAAATCAATAATGCATCACATCAAGGAGCAGGGAAAGAGATGCAAAGCACACTGGGAATCCAGGAAGTTGGTGAAAGTGATGGGCAGACAGAAGGCAGCACTCACTACATAAAAGGGATTTTTTTAAGTAAGCTTTGATTGTATTCTCAGAAACACCTCTAGTGTGTATTCCTATTACAATGCTGATGTTATACAGGAGAGGATATGCTAGGACTGTACAACTCCTTTACCTTTGCACATGGATAGCCAGTCTTCACCTCATTCACAAAGCTAAATGAAACTTCACTTTGCAAAGTGAACACACGTTACTCCTTATATCAACCCTATTGTTTAGAACAGTGGTTCTCAACTCGTGGGTCGCGACCCAAAAGTGGGTCGCGACACCTTCTGCAGTGGGTCGCGGTGTAATTTCTTCATGGAGCGGCCCATCTGCAGTAGAGCGAAATAGAGAGGGGAATTTGTAGTACAGCTTGTGAGAACTCCATAATGTAAAACTGTCCCCTCTCTCCCGGCCTCCCCCGGGCTCTCCGATAAAGTGGTATGGCCCGGGGAGAGAAGGGACTATTTTCTCACTTTCGGCCGGCGCATTAATATCAGGAGCCGCGGCTCCCGACAATTAAGTTAAAGTTCCGGCCCGGCCTGCACTGGAGAGTACAGCAGATATCAATCCGCCGCTGTATCTACTGTACTCTCCAGTGCAAATAGTTCAGTGACAGTCTGACTGGAATCAGAGAAAGGTAGGCAGACAGGGAGATGTGCACTGGGGCAGGACAGGGGACACTGATGGATATTATGTATTCCAAGCCCACATAATATCCATCACTGTCCCATGTCATAATGTATGTTCATTAAATACACAATGAATGTTATTACACAGACTGGGCTCAGAATACATAATGTCCATCAGTGCCCCCTGTCATATTGTTCTCTGTTAGTGCAGAAGCTGTGGGGGGGG
>NW_017306272.1:1964501-2026491 GCF_000935625.1 Nanorana parkeri
CGCGGTGTCATTTCTTCATGGAGCGGCCCATCTGCAGTAGAGCGAAATAGAGAGGGGAATTTGTAGTACAGCTTGTGAGAACTCCATAATGTAAAACTGTCCCCTCTCCCCCGGCCTCCCCCGGGCTCTCCGATAAAGTGGTATGGCCCGGGGAGAGAAGGGACTATTTTCTCACTTTCGGCCGGCGCATTAATATCAGGAGCCGCTGCTCCCGACAATTAAGTTAAAGTTCCGGCCCGGCCTGCATACATTTTTGGGTCACGACTTAATGACCAAGGAAAAATGTGGGTCCCGAGGTTACACAGGTTGAGAACCACTGGTTTAGAAGGTATAGACGTATGCTGCTTATCTGTGTTGTAAAAACAAGCTAGCCATTTCACATAATTTAATTAGATCCAGCACTAACGCTGGCCATATATAGTAAGATTTCTCTCATTCAGCCCATAAGAGAAATCACTCAATTTGCTAAAGAGTGTGGATGAAGGACTATCCCCTGCTGGGCAATTGTGATGGGAGAACAGTGATTGCAATTGATTGGCACTAACCTTAATTTGTTGCCAGTGGGCCTAGCATCGCATATATTATTTTAATATTAAGTGTATGCTTGCTAGGAAAAGTAGTACTTCTCAAAGTGATCATAGTACTCTCCCTGAAAATGTTTAATTTTCTTTTCTTTTGAGAAGGGCGGAGTCATCTTTGTTTGGGCGCCCCTCAGGATCAGCATCTACTTCCTGGATTTAGATGTTGGCTCAGGGATGCCACAACCATGTAAATATTGGTGCCTGTGCAGTTCTTGGCTGTGTTCACAAATGTCTGCCGCAGCCTCAAACTTTGTGGCTTGCTACAAAGTTATTGTGTTGCAGTTTAATCACTGGGAGAGAGGAAAGTGAGGAAAGGCTTCCTCCTTCCTGATGACATCACCTCAGCCTAGGCAGAGTCACTTGACCGGAGGCTCAAGGACTGCTTTTGAATCATAGAAGTTGGAGTGTTTTTAGAAAAAATGTATGCTTTTGATGCATATTGTGACATGTGACAGACTTTTAATTCAACCTTCAATTACAAGTCTGGATTCTCATATTGGGAGTAGTAGTAATATTCAAATACATTAAACTTCTGAGCCAGACAACCAAATTAATTATCTGAAGTTGTCCTGCGTTCAGTAACTGGAAGTCAGCGGAAGCCTTGCTGTGGAACGGAGGAAACAATCTACTGGTTTAATAAAGACAAGCTTTCTTTTTGCTTGCTGAGGGCTACTAATCTATAACATTCCTAAAGCTCCTACAAATTGGGAAGTAGTGTCAACAGAGGTGCCCGGATGTAAAGCATATGATATTCATAAAGTTGATGTTTATAAATGACATAATCATATAAAAACACCATTATGGCATTTTGTGGTGCTATGTTGGCCACTTCCTCAGGATGGTGCATAAGACACTTTACAGAGGTGTGATCCGTGTCTCCTGCTGTCTTAAGTGCCAATTCAGTGCTAATTCTTAATTGTTACAACAACTAGAATCCATCATTTACTGGTCTTGGTTCAGCATAGTAAATTGTTACACTTAAAGAATTTGCATGCGTTATATTAAAGAGGAATGTCACCCTTATCTTTAAAATAACAACCAAGACACCATTAGAAATGTTCAATAATGATCTACACACTGATACTTATAGATAGGTGCAGGCTTTTTATTCTTTGCATACCTAGTTTCTCTTTACCTCCCCATTCCTTTCACAGTAGCCATTTTCACTAAAGGCAAATTAATCCATCTGCCTTTACTTCCTGGAACTCTGGGTCTGCTTCCTGGAACATGTGACAGTGCACATAATCTGAGGGGGGGGATACCTTACCTCTGAGTTCTTACGATTTCCCGGAAAGGCACTGGTGATGTAACCTTCCCAAGATTAATCTGTGAGGCCAGGGCTAAATCAACAGTGCTTCACCCAGCCAGGAAGTGGAAAATAGTAATTGTAAGTTAATGCAAAAAATGTTTAAATAATGTAAAATGATTTCATATCTGCATGCCAAGCTGTTGGAAGGTGGTAAAAGTCAACTTTAAATAAGGTAGGACTGTGATGTGAATGGTGACTGAGGACTCTGATGTGAAGGGGACTTCTAATATACAAGTGGTGGTGGGGGGGCTCCTGAGGGAGAGGGACTCGGATGTAAAAGGGTTGGCTCCGATGTGGAGGTGGAGCTTTGATATGAAGGGGGAACCCAACTTTTTCTGAATTTTTATTTTTGTATGGGGTCTCCCCTTAAAATCCATTAAATATTAGACTGGGGTGCCTTGAAATTTTTCATACTTTTAAAGAGTGTCACAACTGAAAAAAGTTGAGACACGCTGGCCTAGGCCAGTGTTTCTCAGCCTTTCCTTAGTCATGGCACCCTTTAAAAGTATGCACAATCTTAAAGTTCCCCAGCCTATAATGTAAACAAAACTAGGGATGCACCGATATATCGGTCGCCGAAACATATCGGCCGAAAATGGCACCTTTGGCTAAATGCCGAAAGTGCCATGTTTGTGCCGATACAGCGCATCTCTGCTTTCTTTCCTCCCCACTGGGTGCTGCTCTGTGTCCCAGCGGGGAGGAGAGAAACTGTGACAGCCGGTCGAGCGCTGCTCCTGTCACAGTCCGGCAGAGCGGTGTGTAGGCGGAGACAGCCAGCGCTATCACAGGAGGCTGAGCTCTCCTCCCTGCACGGCTCGCTCAGCCTCCTGTGATAGCTGTCAGAAAGGAGAGCTGAGTGTTTGTACATAATTGAGGATATAGTATGGTTACTATAGCCTCAATTATGAATAAATGGGAAGTGATCTACATCACCTCCTGTTCATTCATGATTGTGGTTATAGTAAACATAGTATGTCCTCATGTTATGAATGAACAAGAACATTCAGTATAGAGGATTCCTGTTCATTCAGTGCTGCGGCTGCAGAAAAAAGTTTATAAAAAATAAATAAA
This sequence comes from Nanorana parkeri, assembly GCF_000935625.1. Lineage (NCBI taxonomy): Eukaryota > Metazoa > Chordata > Amphibia > Anura > Dicroglossidae > Nanorana > Nanorana parkeri. The sequence goes on from NW_017306272.1 coordinate 1,967,463, forward strand.
TATATAATATTTGAAAAAATTAAAATAAAAAACATTTTCGGTTTCTGTTTCAGCCTGACAAATTTTTTTTATTTCGGTTTCTTTTTCGGTTTTGAAGTTTTAATTTCGGTGCACCACTAAAAAAACTAAATGTAAAAATGTAAAAAATCTAATTGGTTAATCTCAAAATCTATACAAGACCCTTATCCTAGATAGCGGTCTGGCATGGATTCTACAGAGGGTCCCCATGCAAAAAAAAGAGGAAACTGAGTCCTTATTCCCACCTTCACATCAAAGTCCTCAGTCCCCTCTTCACATCAGAGTCCTCAGGCCCCCTTCACATCAGAGTCCTTAGTCCCCCTTCACATCAGAGTCCTCAGCCCTCCTTCATATCAGTGTCCTAAGTCCCCCTTCACATCAGAGTCCTCAGCCCCCTTCACATCAGAGTCCTTAGTCCCCCTTCACATCAGAGTCCTCAGTCACCCTTTCACATCAGAATCCTACTTTATAATCAGCACCAAAGTGTGGCGCAGCAGCATTTTAGAAGGTTGAGGGAAGTGCAGGTCTGGACGGAGGTGGAAGGATGTTGGGGAAGGTCCTGGATGCAGCCCACCCTGGATTAGCATCATCTTTTTCCATGGTGCTGGTATCTGACTCGCCTGCAGCATGGAAACGCATGAAATATGAAGGCCAGCAGTCTCCTGAGAAAGGTTGAGAAAGGCTGTTCTAGGCACAGGCTTAGTGATTAGTTGGGGCTTAATTACAGGGATGAAGGAAGGGAGTAAAGCACATCATGAGGTAGAGACCAGCAGGGTCTTTTTTATGTAACAATACTTAAATGTAAACCAATCCAGAAGCCAATCATCCCACACTAGAGATCCACAACTGGAAAAAAAAGCAAAAGAAAAAAAAATCAGTTTGCAAAACCCCGACTGCTGTTCTTTTTTCCACATTGCTCATACTCATACACCAGAATTTCAGCCTGCACGTGGAATATACACTTTAAAAACACAAGGTTTAAAGTGTATCTCCGAAGGCAACACAGAAATATTGTTTTTGGTTTAGCAGAGGAAGTCTAATCCCCCCTCAGCGTTTTATTGCTGTCTGTGTTTCTATTGCAGATCTTTCCTCACCCCCTGTCTGTTGAAACGGTTGTCATTATGACAGTAATGGAGAGGAAATCTCAATACCAGAGCCATGATTAGCAGTGACAGTGGCTAATCCTTCCCCCAATCTATCTAAAACTGAGAAAAGGTTTGGCTTGGCATACACTTAAAAAAAAAAAGTAAAACAGAGTTGTACATGTGTGAGTTGGCGAAAAATTTCTGGGTGTTGTGCAGTTTACATCAACATATTGTAAGCAAGTGGTTTAAACAATCAAGATATAGAATTTTCTCGGTTGTAGATACCCATATGGCTGATTTACTCCTATAACTTGGCCCATTGTCATATTGCATTAATCAGCTTTTTAGGTATTTTAGATCAGGACAGTTGCCCTGACATCCTGCTGTAGAAGTTCACTGCTTGGAGTTCATTGCTCACTCAACGAAAGCAAACTTTCGGGGCCTGCCATTACCATGCTTCTCTTGCTCCACATTATTTGGCGTGGGCACGTAGGGCTTTATTTCCTCCAGACAGAAAAGCTATGTACAGATGATGAGTGTTTTCTCATCAGATGACTTAATTAAACCAGTATGCTTTTCACAAGCAGACCTTGAAAGGCTGTGCCTAGGCACCATTACATCAGAAAAGCTCAAGGATGTTGTATAATAAATATAGTTGCTGTTTATTGTGATGTGTCAGGAGTGCAAAGTTTTTTTTTCCAGTTGTATACTATCTGCTCAACCAGCGACTAATGGCACCCAAGCCTTTAAAAACCTTTTGTGACTAGTCACATGTTTTCTAACAACCATTCTTCTGATGTCCTTAAAAATATTGTGTGATACTGCACATTAAAACAATTTTCTGACCACAATTGTATGATTTTCTAGATGGCAGAATATGTCACACCACCTGATTTGACTACCTTACTCCATTTGCTTAGTATGGCAGCAAAGATGCTATGATATAAGCTTTTTTTTGTAGAATAAGACCTTTTGTATTATACATTTTGTGGCTCGGTCTGGAATCTCTCAATCTAAAACTCACCAGTCCTCTCACATCTAGAAATAACACTGTGACTTAAGGCATTCATTATTTCAGCTAATCAGTCCATAAAACAAACATCTACTCTATTCATGGATGAAAGATGTTCTTTTTAAGATATATATAGCTCACCATAATCCTGGCCATTCCTCATATTGAACATACTCTACGCTTCAATGCTAGCCATGCACTAAGCAGTTTTGTGACAATTTAATTCACTACTTTCAGCTAGCTTTTGACAAATAAAAACATTCAACCAATCAAGGCAACCCACCACAAATAGTGTAGATCATTCATGGTTTGGTAGGTTGCCATGATGTATTCTGTTGATTTTGCAATCACAAGCTGGTGTGGTGGTGAAAGAAGTTGCCTTGTATATGGCAGACATTAGACAAATAGCAAACACGTAAAACCGTTAGACTTTACATTAGTATTTTTATATTGTGCAATCTGCACTCTCTTAGTGGAATAACATTTATTTTATGATCCTTGTAGGAAATATGTACATTTACTAAATAACTATCACTGCAATACACTCATGTCTTGAAAAGTTTCCACCCTAACCCATATTTATTTGGTTGTACCATGTTTGAAGTGGTTGTATCCTAAAACCTTTTTTTTTTTTACTCTTGGATAGAGTAGGGAATTGCTAAACCTAATGTCAGATTTTTATTACCACTTGTGTCCTTTTCTGGAGATTTCCCTTCACTTCCTGACTTGGAGACACAAAAGGGTGTGAGAGTAAGGGAAATTCCCTCTCAAACCGCTCTCACGAGTATCCCCATTGTAACATTTTCTCTCTCCTCCTGTTTTTTTTTTTGAATACCTATTGCTTTTTGTGCCCAATAAAAATGGTCACAAGGACAAACATAAATCTCCCCAGTGGGAACAGAGGCAGCATTAAAAAATGGCAGAGGTTTTAAATAATTCCATATTCTAGCCAATGCTTTAAAAAAAAAGTTTTGGTTGTAAAGTTTTAAGAAAACCTGTACTTAGAGAAGTGACTAGCATTGTCAGAAGAAAGCTCAGCATTGGTGGCTCACATACTTCTCTCTGTAGAGGTTTCCTTTAATAACCTCACTTTGCCCGCAAGGTGAGAATTGAGTGGTAGGAGCCTATTTTCTCTGTCGGGCACAAATGACAGACTATAAGGGTGCATTCACAATGAAATGTCACTGTTGGATGTGACTCAACACAAGTGAGTTCACTTGTGTTGGCATAGTACATTGACATGTGTTGCATTGCGTTATGTTACATTACGTTACATTGCATTATGCTGCATTTTTCTTTATTTTTTTTTACACTAAGCTTTTGAAGGTATTGGTTTTGCTTTGCGTTGATGTCCTTTGTGTTGCATTGTGTTGACATGCATTAAAGATGCATTGTTGCGCTGAAAAAAAGTAGCGCTTACTCTACTTTTTTCCGTGGAGGGCAGTGCACATCAATGCAATGCACTGGTGTGAACTTCTCTCATTCACACCCATTCATTTGTAGATATCCGTGCATCTGCAACCAATGAAAACCAAAAAAAAATATGTGGAGGAGTGGTTCATATTTAACCTAAAAAAGCATAAGATTCTTAAATAAGAATAATATTCTTATTCAGCATTCATTGACAACATTTACTTTGGTGTATGTAACATGGAAACCAATGAACCTAGCTTTGGATCATACTACTTAACAGTCACATAATATGTTAATGAATGTATACAGAATATATACTTCCTTACAAATCTATGCAAACTTTACAGATCCTAGAAAAAAAACTAATATGAAAGGTATCACCCAAAAAAAAAAAGTCCTACTATGGAACAAGATAAATATTGTACATGAATAATAATGCCACAGGGAACAAACATTAATTTGATATCAGTGTTCATTTTGCACTAAAAGTTTTCACTGATGTTGATTTTAATGCATTATAAAACATTGTTTTCAACATTGTGACATTATTAATTATTTACAATATTTATCTAGTTACATAGAAACGTTATGGCAAGAACAAATGTTTTTAAATAATTTTCTTCTGTTTTTGGTGATAACTATATGGCAGCGTTTTTCAACCTCTTTTTTGTCACGGCATCCTTTAAAAGCATGCAAAATCTCAAGGCACCCCAGTTTTAAATATCATAGGTTTTAAGGGGGACCCCATGCAAAAACACAAAAAAGTGGGTTTCTCCCTTCACATTGAAGTGTCCCCTTCAAATCAAGATTACCCCCTTCACATCAGAGTCACCCTTTGCACCAGTAACCCCCCTTTCACATCAGAAGTCGCACTTTCATATCAGAGTTCCCTTCCCCTTCACATTAGAGTTCCCCTTTTATATCAGGAGCCCCCTTCACATCAGTCTCACTACCACCACATTTTGAGACACCCATGAGGAAGCCATGAGGCACGCTGGTTGAGAAAGGCTGAGCCATAAAAGAAAATTGTTTTCTATGTGCCCTGTTTACACCACACGTTTGGAGGTGTGCAGAAAAATGCAGTTTAATGGATGTGGTATGAGCAAGCCCAATACTACTTGACATACATTTATTGTACAATGAATTCATTGTAATGAAGAATTAATTTTTATTTAAGGATCACTAAGTAAAGTAGGTACACTCATTCTCGTTATTGTGTTGTATTTGGAAGAAAATCTTACATGGCCACACAGTGACATCAGGGAGAGACCTTTGTGGCTGGGAAGGGTGGTTTTGGACAGACGGACATGTTTCCCAGTTGTGCATTGACATTTTGCTTCTTTAGTCAGCAGTTTATGTGACCTTTCTGGAAAACCATGATAGATATTGAATCCTTCCATGCCAACCATCCTTACTTACCAATAAAGCCAAGAGGAAATAAAGGCATCATCTTGTCCATTTATGTCAGTCAAACAAATAAATTAATTTTCAGAAACAAGTAACCATGTCTCCCCTGCGATGTGCAGCAAGTAATGCAGTAAAGGTACAATCTTCATTATGATCCAGTTACAATTGCTTACTTATCATCTTTCACTTCTGGGAAACCTATCATGCCATTATATTGTCATAACAAAGGCTTAGTAATTCTGTAATGTATATAAATATATTTATGTATGCATTGAATTTGCGATCTGGGCTACAGTATATTATGTATCATGCTATATTGTGTTTATCAAGTGGCAGTTTTTTTCAGAATGTACTGCATTTCTCTTGTGTTCTAATCATGCTCGAAGCAGATAAAAAAATATATAAATATTGTACTGGGAAATGATGACCACTGGTTGGTTATTTTTCTGGCTCACTGCATTTTTAAGTTGATCAATAAATCTGTTCTGCACGTTGCTATGGTGACTTCATTTTATTTTTAGATTGAATTTTATCCTTTTCTAATGAAAAAAAATATACAATGGGATTGTATTTGGTAGCTAATGGCTACTGTAATTGAAGATATGTAGTGGTGTTTTAGAAATTGGAGTGACTCCCTAGGGATATGACATATGCTGCAAAATAAGTAAAAGAGCTATTCCAGGCAGTGAAATCAATCAAAGGATTGCTAGTAATCACCAAAAAAAACAGCATCTGTGCAAAAGAGAAGTCTGCATAATATGCGTTCTTTGTTATTCACTCAAGATGGATTTCACAGAGCACCTCACATGTTGGGTGTAGCTGTCTTTCCGAAGCCTGTGCTGTGTAATTTCCTCTCTCTCTCTCTCTGATTGCTGTATAAAAAAATAAGATTCAAACTTTTAAAGCAGATTTAAATCTAATTGGTGGCTGGGAGCCCTTTGCTAATACTGATACCAAAATATGGTCTATCTGAGAATATGAGAGACCGTAAAGTGCTTAGAATGGGTGTGTTTGGGGATATCCATCATGCATTGCAAGCTATACTGCTGCTGCGTAGGTTGAGTACCTGGATGTGGTATTTCAACCTGCTTTATTATAAGGTAAGCTTCAATATGGAGCTGTTCCCCGCAGTACCTCTTATTCCACACAAGATGTCCTCAGTCTCTCAGGTTAAATGACACCCGGCATAACTCAACCTGGAAGACTGAGGAAAGACCTTGAGTGCAGGGCTTCATGGCACCACTGCCTGACCACAGCACCCTGAACTTACAATGTATTATTGAAAAGAGCAGTGCTTATGTCATCACGTCAGTGCCACTCTCTGCATTATCCAAGACTGCCCACTGCCAAGAAAAGAATACAGAGGAAGACATCAGAAAAAGATAATTTAAAAAAAAAATAACGTAACATACTGCTGGCACGTGCCTCAAAGGGGGAAGGTGAGCTTGGAGCCTGGAGTTGGGTAAATTATAATTCCGTTAAAGGTCAAAAATAAATAGATACATAGATAGATAGATAGATAGATAGATAGATAGATAGATAGATAGGCATCGGATAGGAATCAGATTTTACCTTGGTTTTAGCATCAAAAACATGTTACCAGATTTCCAGCATATGAGCAAACAGTGACTATGGCTGCGGGGGGCACAAACTTTTTTTTTTTTACATTTTGAACTTATTTGGATGCCTAGTTCATGATATTGCAAACAATATCCTGTTATCTATGTTTTTGTAACGCACCAGTGCTTTGGGTACATGGTCACATTAATAGCAACAATGATGGTCCTGCACTAACCTAAAGAAAACAAACTGCCTGCGCTGCTACACAGGGTCCCAAAGGGCAAGAGGAAGTGTTAGTAAAGTGTATGAGAGTCCTGAACCAGATCATCTTATGAAATAGCACTAACCCCAAATGTCAGAGAAAAGTCAGATAGTAAGGATTGGGTAGGGAGCAGAGAGATGATGCCAAAATAAGACTAGGAATCGGATTTTAGCATCAAAAACATGTTACCAGATTTCCACCGTATGAGCAATTAGTAACTGTGGCTGTAGGGGGTACAAACGTTTTTTCCCCTTTCAAACATCATTCCATTTTAGTTTCTAAACTGGCTCTAATGCAGATTGCTAATGTTCCTTCAATGAACTCCAACAATCATTACTCACTGCAGGAGAATCTGTTCTGCTAAGTAATGCACAAGCTATTATTTTATATGTTTTTTTTATATATAACAACCTTTAGGCTACTTGATGTATGCTAAGATGAAGCATTGCTATTACTAATTAGTGTGCCGTTGCAGTTGCAGTAATACGATATTAGCTGCGTGTTTTATGTGTATTATGTACTTTTATATGCCCGCTGTAAAGCATGATAATACTCAATTTAATGTGCTAGAGGGGGAAATGAGGACTGTGTGCTGAAGAACTTGTCAGGAGGTGGAATCTGACATGGTCATCAGCTAGCATTATAGAAAATGTGGTTTCCATTTTCTTCCCGTAATTGTCTCCATTGTAGAGCTATTAATTTGAGTGGTGCCCACAGCAGCTCCATCCACTGGCTGGCCACTTTGATGAAGCTTTGTGCTATAAATGACTGTGTGCCATCTTTGTCATTACACAACAAAGGCACGGTATGGATAAGGACAAAAAAGCCAATTAGAAATAAACATTACCTGGCAACTTGCTATGCAAAGGAAACATAATAAACGAGGCTTCATAATTAGGTTTGAACTCATTGTAACCTTACCTTCAGAAGGAAAAAAAACAAAACACAAAAGGATCCCACGAAGAAAAAATTAATTTCCAGGCTGTCATTCACCTCCAGCTGAAAATTCTGTTTAAACAGCACTCCCTTTGAGCTTGTAATGATCTCAGAGAATTGAAACTTGCTGTGCTGTTAGGCACATTTCCAGATTCTATGTGGAATTCCTAAGATCCTGGAGGTGTGACTCTTGCTATCCTAGAGCATTGTTTTGGATGCATCATTTTTTATTATTTCTTGAAATAGAACAGTTGGGTGGCGTTGTGTTAGAACTTGTGCACACTGACTTTTTAGCACCGAAATTGGTAGCTTTGCTGTGTGCTTTGCATAGCACTCAAGAGCACAGAGCACTGGAACACCACTGGAACAGCACTGGAACAGGGACATATGGAACAGGGACATATGAAAGCACTGGAACAGGGACATATGAAAGATAGTGATGAGCAGACTATCCTTTAGACACTAACCAGGGACCCTACTTTTAAAGCAGTAGTCCCCCGAAGGTTATACAGAGATGTGCTCCCTACAGTGTCTATTACAGCACGTGTCAAACCGGCATCAAGTATCAAACATCAGATATACACACACTTATTAAAAAACATACCTTTAGACTTAAAAAACAATAAGTTGCCATTAAGACCATAGAACAGCTTAGAGAACTATTTGGAGAAATGTTTGAGATCATCTACAAATCTGCTTTTCTTAATGTAGTTTTTCCCAGGTGTCTTCTCCCTCCCTGGTAAAAACATCTTATATGTTATGAGTCTATGGGGTAAAGTAAAGTAAAATAAGAGCTGCCCCTCACTGAATTCCTGGCCTGCACATTAAGATGTCTTCAGAACATCCAACTTTGTCAGATGCCAATTGTGCTGAAAGCGGATTTGTTCCTGTTTGATAACTAATTGAGCCTAGGCTTAGGAAACCTTTGCTTAGAGAAAATTGAGGGTGCCATCGCTAACCTCTGTTTCTGAAAATGTTAATTGCCTGGCCATCATGATATTTCAATGGCTTTAATACCTTCTGAGGCACAAACCTGGAACAAGTAGATCATGCATGCTTGTTACAGGTCAATGGCTGACAATGTTGTGAAGTACAAGACAGCCAGGGAAATCGCATTAAGAGGGAGGTCATCAATGATAGCCTCCATATTTCTCTGGGTACAAGTTTCAATTAATTTGAACCTGTCCTTTAAACAAAAGTGGGTGAATATACTGGCAACTTGTGGTATATGTAATTATATTAGTTAACACTCAACTGGGATTCTGTGTAGTAAGTGAATCTCTGACCACACTAAACATACGGCCTTGACTTATTTTTGAATATTGGGACTACCGTAGCCCTCCGCCAATCACTGGGGATATTGAGCCCCACTATTGCTGTTCATTGGTCCAATACGAGATGCTGTAGTGGCCACTGAAACTCCCATCATCACATAAATGGTAGGGGCATGCCACAGGCAAACTCTGTTCTCCATTCTATCTCATTCACAAGTATGAATTACAAGTATCATTCACTTGTCTCCCACTGTTTGAAGGATAAGGTTGCCTAGGTCTAGTTATGCTTTAACTGCTTTAAAATTGCAGTGAGCCTGGTAAACCCACTGAGATTTTTAAATGTAATCTTAAATGGACTGGCCAAGATTTTACACACATTTAGCAATATAATAGATGTAGTATTAAATGAAACTGAAATTATTTAATGTTTTTTCTTCAGTGGATCTGATATTTTGTTGCTGCAGGACAGCAAGTAGATTCAGTTACTAAATAAACTGTTTATTAATTTTTTCTCAAAAATGTTTCCATGTTGTTTATGATAAAGCCTCATTTGTTAAACCATGCCTGTGCAGCCATACCTATGTCTGCTAATCCACACCCCTATATTCCTTTCCCTGTGACAAAGACTTAGTGGATTTTGAAAGTTTCTATGTATGCCTATGTATAGTGCAGGTCTGGGATTTATTAATTTTTGCATCTTTAGGCCAGCCATGTGACACACAGGGTTCACTTACTCTATGGATCATCTCTTCAAAGTGGGTGGTTCTCAGTGATGCAGAGAGTCATGAAGTTAGCACCTCTCTCTGCAACACGTGTGGTCTATGACACCCACAGTACATTATCAGTCTCTTTTGTTGAATGATATCCTGCACGATTCTAAGTACATGTGGTAGTAAAAAAATACAAGAAAGTGAGTACTACAGCAGTGTTAGTGCCATCAGGTACCTTTGAGTACCTTTAGACTTCCATGATTAAAGCCCATTTCCACCTTTGTAAGTGATTAGCATTTATTGCGGTAATGTAGAGGAGCAGTGATGATGTATATGTGTGCACATTTTCATGACTCACATTGCAGGCGTTCTTAACTTTTATTATGGACTTTTTATTAGGCCTGACTCCTACAAATTCAACATTTTCTCCACTGGAAACTTAGTTTGACTCTAGGGTTGGATTGTAAAGCAGGCTGTAAAATTCTGCCCCTCTCCCTGTTATTCATCACTAAACACAAGCTCTGCCTTTCCAGGTCACAATACACTGCCCAGGCGGGTTTGCCACTATAAATACTAATGAATGGGAGGAGAGAGCTCATAGAGAGCTCAGTTTTAATTTAAACAGATTGCTTACAGAGCACAGAGGTGGCGGCCATTTCCATAAGGAGATTAAAAGGACAGCTAACAAATAAAATACGTTTCTGTGTTCATATGCAGCAGCTGCATATGCCTACTTCATGTACACTCGGTGTACATTGCTGGCATATGTTGTTTTTTAAATACCTCCGCAAAGGTGGAAATGGGCTTTAAAGAAAACCCTTGAGTCAAGACTCTTATCTAATCTATCCTCTTTGTGATGATAGTATTTGTACATGTGATTAATTCATTATTAACAGTATTAAGTCATATCAATTCACTCTAGGGCTCATTGTTTAGCCTGTTTCCTAGAGTTGTCTCAGTCTAGTAATAGTAGATCTAGTAATGTATGAAACACAGATTTGATGCAGCTGATTCAATGGATGTCCGGAGGAGGTTATTACAGCTGCTACACACAGTTTATCAAGGAGGACTGTCAATTAATTCAAGATGAACTTGCGGGGAGTAGACAAAGCACAGTCTGAAGTTAAACAGTGCTCGGGTATAAGTGAGTGATGTGTTATTATCAAAAACAAAGTGTAATCTAGTGATAATACATTGGTGACTGATGAATGCAATAAAACATATACCATGATAAGGAATCTGCAGAGATTATTGTTGAATTATTCTTTAAAGTTTGTGGAAAAATAAACTTTCATTGCAGATATAGTGTTCACACATACTTAACTGAAAACATCAGGTTAGAATAATGAAATACATTATCACAACCCTATGTAAATTGTTTTCAACATGCACAACTTAATTTGTGTAAGTTTGTTCTTACTGCTTATGAATGTTATGCACTAGACTTGTGCATTTGGACGTACCAGCAAATCAGTAAAATTCAGTTGATTCGTACGAATCCAAAATAACAAATGTATTATCTGCCCGATATACGAAAACTCTATTTGGGCATATCTATATTCGTTTGCACACGCGCCGCCATCTTGGAAATGGACGTCACATGACGCTGCGCATGCACGGGATCGGGTGACATCATACGCATGTTTGGGCCCCGCCATCTTGGTGTATACCAAGATATACACCAAGTTAGCGGTTCCCAAACGTGCGTATGAACATTTGTGCATTGATTCTGTTGTAATATTTATTATTAATTTATTTATTTTCCAGTATATTTAGTATTTATTCATTATTCATTTTATTATTATCCTGTATAATAATAATTTTTATTATTCAGGATTTATATAGCACCAACAGTTTGTGCAACGCTTTACAATATAAGAAGGACATTACACTTACAATACAAGTCAAGACAAGGAGGTTAGGAGGGCCCTGCCTGTGAGAGCTTATAATCTAATTATAAACATATAAACAAATGTTTTATCACAAACCTTGGCCAAATAGCTACATTTTAAACAACACTTATGCATCGGGAATGGGAATGGACAGAAGCAGTTTTCCAGTACTTTGTTGGCTCAGGGGAAAAAATGCCCAGGATTTTACTGACCTAAAGTCCCCTTACTATTCACCAATGCTTTCTAGAAGCAGAGTGGAAGAAGAATCGAGCTGCTAAATGGTGTCTGAGAACGTATAACACCTCTGGCCAATGAAAAAAAAATTTTTTTTCTGCTATAGCAAGTATGTACTATATATATTCATCTTATTCACTACTACTCTGGTCTACTTAAATCCTGAAAATTAGGTTATGAATGAACTTACACATCAATTATTTTGCATATCTGAATGTGTTTAATTTAATGTTAATTAACATTTAAATGTAAGGTGATACTGTTTAATTGCTGATCATAGAATATACTGTATGTAGATCAGGCCAGGCATATGTAAGCATTCTGCTCAAGCATCTCTAAACCCAAAAATAAAATTTTTATATATTGTAGTTAACCAGTCCCCAGATGCGGTGGCTGCATTCATTTTCTTTTCTTAGGCCCTGTCCACACTTGAATACGTGCAAAAGAGTGGGCCTTTGTGCGTTTTGATGCAACGTGTGATGCGCTTGGGGTGCCACTATTTGTTAATGGCACCTTAAACGCTGCAGACAAAATGCAGGTCTTGGCAAACTTGGCAGTCAACTCTCAACTTTCACCTACACAATGGTATTCCTTGTAGCATCACTTCTGCGGGTTGTCTGAGCTGGCGTCTTATTTTGCAACAAATCCTTGGTGATGTTGAGGCCTAGGACTTCTTTCTTGCCTAAGGTAGTACCCATATTGCATTTCCATCCCTACCTGTGTTTACTTGACCAAATATGTTTTTTCAAATAAAAAAACTTTAAAAAAAAAGTAAATAGTAAAAACATTGATACATTTAAAAAAATTTAAATCTGTAAATAAGGTTTACATTTTTTTTTTTTTAAATAACAAAATGGCAACTGTGGTAATGGGGGCAATAAATATGTGGTGCTTTAGTGCACACTACTTTATACAAGTATGCAGTAACAAGCTGCAAACAAAGGACAGCTTTGCCTGTGTCTCCAACAAGTGCACACTCTGCGGCCCCAACATTTAAAAAACAGGTTTAAGAAAGATAAAATAAAATATTACCTTTCTGCCCAAAAAAAATGATTTGGGGAAGGGTGGACAGCCTATGGCTGTAAGATTGCACACTTAGTTTTTGCTGCAGTCTTCCCTTCTATCTAACCAAAGAATTTCTCTCCTCCATTGGCTCCTGCCTGCTCATCTTCCTGTGAAGTGGAAGGGCAGACAGCCTATTGCTGTTGTTTTTCTTTACCTGCAGCTATGCCCCCAGTGCCTGGACTGTAAGGACCGGTTCACACCTCGAGGGCTACCTAGCTGTATTTCAATGGATACGCGCGACAAAAACACCCCAAAGAAGCTCCTGTAGTTCTTTGGGCGTAGGGCGTTTTGTAGCGTGTTCATACTGTAATACGCCCAGTTGTAAACCATACCCATAGGAAATAATGGGATTTCTGTGTTTGAGCGTTTTGCAGAGCGTAGGAACGCGCTACAAACGCCCAGGTGTGAACCGGGCCTAAAGCAATGGAATTGCAGATGTGTCTGGCCCATCTACCACATCTATAACAAAAAATACAGAAAAAAATATATACATACATATGAAAAAACAACAACAAAAATAAATTGCAGCTGAGAATCTGCCACTCTGGGCTAATGACCTAAGCAAGCTGCTTACATACAGTACTCTCCAGCCACTGAACAATATTTGTGTTTATTGTATCTCAAATAATACACTTTGAAAAATGTTCAAGATAAAATGTGCCTTGTCTCTTTCTATTTGCTACTTATTCAAATGACACTGGACAGTTTGTACCAAACACATACTTGAAGTCTATATCTTGGATATTTTGGTAATAAATTGGGATACAGGGATAGATGGGAGGCAGGGAATGGGGGTTTGTGGCTTTATAGTGTTTTTTTTTTTTTGCAACCTATTCTGGCATTTTATTTAACTTTTAAGACATTTTGGTACTGCAAATAAAGAAACTCACAAACTAGACTATTAAACCGGTCAGTTGAGGACCAGATGTAGAGCTTTAGCTTTATTTTTTATGGAATCAAAATCAGGTGTCGCAGGAAAAATAACTTAAAAAGACAGTTGTGATGTATTTAAGCCAACCTACATGAAAAAGTTGGAAACTCAATTCCACGCCCAAACAAGGTGGTGCCAGCATACGCTGTCACTGAGAATGACCCAGAAAATTGTACAGTTCTGTAACACCATGTGCCACTTTAGGGCATATCCCAAGCATGTTATTTAAATGATTTGTGTTTTTTCAATGGTACCCTTGTAAAGACCTACCCCCTGTAGGATATTTTTTTTTAATTGGTCCCCCCATGGCAGTGCTCAGCTCTCTATGCTCTCATTACCTTCCCTATAAACCTTGATAATGGCCAAAATTTAGTGTCAAGATATCCCCTATTGTCACACATATAGAGTGGGGTTCAATGCAAAGCTCGGGGTTCGAGAATTGCTAATCCCTACATAGGAGTCAATTAAAGCCCATTGCACACTTAATAACAATAGAAAACTCTTTTTAATACCTTATCATATATGTTGTGTCTTGTTTATTTTACTGGAATGTAACAATCCTTTTTAAAAAATAATAATACTAAAGTATTGACTTCAATACATTTTTTCTATTGCAAAATGGCGGCTATATCTCGCCGCCATTTTGCAACTTCACTCTTAATCTTTGAAACCTGTACTAGAAGAAATATGTGCCTGCCTTAGCTACCCTCCTGAAATGCTAGTTCCCTAGCTTTTCTTACGTTTTTGAATTTTAAAACTAGGAAAAATACACAGCAAGTTAAATAAAAGTAAATCAGGACATCTAATCTAGCAAGTCTACATACTTGCTGTGAATCAATCAGTGATGAAAGATAATGGATCAGAATGGAAGTCAGGAAAACAGGAAAATTGTATTACCATACTGACCGCAATTTTCCTTTCCCAACAGCTCCATGGCAGCACATGATGTGCTGCCATGGAGCTGTTGGGAAACTAGCATTTTTAGAAACAGATGTAAGCATTAGCAGCCGCCATAGTTCTTTTATTGCAGGTTTCCTGTAAATCGGTTACTACGTTCATGTGCAGCCTCTAGATTTCAGGATCAGGATAAACAGGGGGCCTTGACTCCTGCCTGAGCCAATACTGAGCCCTGCACCTTCTGACAATTAGTTCGCTGACATTCAAATATCTTTCCCATTAACATCCAACTAAGGAGAATTGTATTAGCCACAGCCTTTGGGTGCACTTTTTTTTAAATCAACTTCATTCTTATGACTGTTTTTTATCATAGGTTCTACAAATTAAGCAATTTCACATGGATTGCCTTGTCCCCTTATAATATATTATATAGATATTAGTTAAAAAAAATCACCAACAAAAATACAATATTAATAACAGATTTGCAGACTTCCTTTTTTTTCTCTCCCCTATTATCTTTAGAGAGTGTCCCCTACAGAGCATCATATGTACTTACAGGTCATTTTCCATTCTCTTTTACACCCCATGATAACAACGCCATTGAATTTAGAAAGCCAAATCCCTTTGGAGGAACAAAAACAATCTCCGCTGTGCGCCGTCAAAATACCTACTGAAATTTTCTCTAGTTATCTTCAAAAGGTCAGTGATTACAGAAGTTTGAAGAGAACACATGGTACGTGTTATCTTCCTCCTTTCCTGCAGTGCCAAAAATAATATTAATGTGGCAGCTCCCCATTGCAAATTAGTTCTTTTTTTTCACAGTGCAGAGACATTATATGTAATTCGGCTCTTTTATTCAGTCTGGCAGACTCCTAAGATAAATACATTTCAAATATTCAACATTTTCTTTTAAAACAATCTCCAAAAATAATGTTGTCCTAATATTATTGTTTTAATGTTTTAAATGTATTTTCTTTTTTTTTTTTAATACATTTTAAAACAGAAATGTTATATGATCATGGTGAGGTTTAAAAGAAATGTGAAATAATTCTAGTAAGTTAGTTGAGTAGATTATTGGGTGTTTTTTTTTGTATGCCATAAATTTCTGGGATTTTGGAAGAGATTAGAGTTGTTATTATGAAAGTATAGACAAATCACCCATTTATAGATGTCCCAGGGGTAATCTATAAAAGGCACATCTCACCAAAACATTTTTCAGAAATGTTGATAGTTTATTTTGCAGAGTTTTATACTGTAGAGGCATTATAATAAAATCCAAAGAAAAGAAGGTTCGCCAAAATAGAAAAGAACTTGCCCACAGCCACATGGACAAATTGGGTTTCACATTTTATCTCAGAAAATGTAACAAGGAAAAGTAACTTGGTCACTATGCACTGAATCTCCACTTTGGTGGAGAACATACTCTTCTTTTCTTTTTTTTTTTAGCTCAGCCAAGACGTAGTTAAGCTGGCCAACACTGTTCAAATTTCAATCAAGTCCTACTGGCTCGGCCAAAATTGAAGCAGCGTGTGTGGCCCTGCCAGGCAGATTTTTCAATTGACATTTGTTGAAGGAGCATGGCTGAAAATTGTCGGCCGGACAGTGACTGAAGCCAGTCAGCTGCAGTCACTGTTCCTGTATTCTGACAATGGTGGGTGGCAACTGTCAGATGGGTGACAACGATCAATAGCCAGTAGAGGAGATTTCCCTGTTAAGCGTGTATAGGGGGAACTAAGCACTTTTTCAATGTGTATGGCCAGCTTCAAACATAGGTTGAAAAAAGACACAAGTCCATCAAGTTTAACTAATAAAACTTCATGGCATGTCTGTACCCTCTGCTAGATTAGCCAATGGCACATGGAATTTGTAATGGTAATCGAAGGGTTAAAACAAGCTTCAGCACCCGAGCTTAAAACAGAAATATAGTAATGTTTTATTATTATTACAGGGCCCCTTCCTTCCTGTACTTAAAAATAAATGTGGCCAACCTCTACTCACCCTCTCCAGAGCTCTCCCTTGCTGGACTCTTCTGGGTTGAATAATGACCAGGGTCGATCAGCCCACTTCCAATAAGGCCAGGATGTAATGGACAGGCTCCCTGGGAATGCATCATCATGTACCCTGAACTTGTAGTACTTCTGGACTGAGTAGCACTCGCACGTCATTATATGAGCGTTGTTTAGTCCAGGTGAAAGGACTGCTGGCTACCATTGATAAAGAAGAAGAATGACCAGTGGTGTGACCAAACTGGCCTGAAGTATACAAGGAGGGTTTCTGGGGGAATGGGTAGCTAAAACTGGGGTTTAGGACTAAACACTAAGTTTGTCCTGTGGTTTGTGTATGTCTCTGAGACTCTGGCTTGTGGCACAGTAATTAAAAGATGTTTTGTGGGTACAGGGACTGCCAAACATGTGTCCAGATTATTAAAAAGAGTCAGTCCAAGCTCTATTTAACTATGACATCTTAAAGATGAACTCCGTGAAAACATTTTCTTTTACATACTGTTCTAACTATGTACATTTTCACTAGCAGGAGGCATGCTATGTAAGGAGGGCTACTGCATACAATACAAATCACACTTTGCAGTATGCCAGCACCTGGGCTTCCAGTTGCTTTCGTGGAGATAGGTGTGGGTAGAGTAGCAGAAGACTCATTCCTGCCCCTTCCTCTCTCCTCCATTCTCACAACATACAAGGCCTTTTATATCTGAAGGATGAAAGGCCATGTCACATCCAACATTCCCTATTCTCACCCTCCATATACACAATGCCTTGTGTTAAGTAGTTTTTAAAACAGCTTCACAAACACTTCTGTAAATGAAACACAATATCAAGACTAAGGCTGAGTTCACACAGGCGGCAGAAGAGGGTACTGCTGCCTCCTGAATGCAGTTTTTTTAATCCAATTCCAGATTTTCTATTGCAATATTGTGTCGCAACTGCGTACCCACACAGTTGCAGCACAGCCCCATTCATTGCAAAGATTCTATTGACAAGCGGCGCTGCCTGCTAAATGTGACATGCTGTATAATTTTTGCCGCAAGCATCATGGCCATGGTAATGTATATAGCACTAAACTGTCAAAACATACAACTAACAAAAAAACTAATAATTAAACATACAGTATATATAACATTAATAACCTAAAAAATATATATTTTATTTGCACATTGTTACCTTATGAGTTTATGTCAAATCTTCATAAGACATATGTATATAGTTTTATTTCTTGTTTTAAATATTTCCCCTGAGGTGTTGATAGCTTGTAGGGAAATAAAGTCTTTGTTGTGCTTATCACTGTGGAGGGGAGTGCCATGCCCAATGAATTACAAATATGGTCATTGTTGAGCCCAGGCATGTCCAGATAATTACCATAGAGGTGCAACTTCAGTATCCTGTGTATCAGGAGCCAAGACACTTTGATCTAATAACAAGTAGACTGGCCAATAGTAGAGAGGTGGTGTGGAGTTGTAAAGAGGGTCTTGGAAACCCTCCAATCTCCAGTAGGCCTTGGGAGGCAACCAATGGGAGACTTGTCATGCATCCCTATGGACACCAGGGGTATATTAATGACTGGAAAAAGCAGATTGCTCCTCTTTTTTTCACCAGGATGGGGCCTCATGTGACGATTAATGGGTAACTATACATATAATCTTTCCACCACTTAACTGTATGTCTGTTTGTCGGTTAGATACCAATGTCTGGGTATTTGGCATGTTTAAATCTTTTCTTTGTATGTTATAGTTAAATAGATTGTTGGTTCATTGTATTTAAGTCTTGATACTATATACCAATAAATTCTGTTATTGTGTTGAGCTCAAAAATCTCATGAATGAATCCTTAGAATCTCAAACCTGTAAGTGTGAATGCTTATATAGCGGTTCATAACTTAAAATAGTAATTCAGGTAACACACATATACAGTATCTATTTGCAATTGTGAGATGCTAAATAATTTACTGAAGGTGTTTTGAGTCTTTTAATGTTATTTATAAGTTTAATTATTCATTTTTTTGTTAGTTGTTTTAGCGCTGTATGTTTTGATAGTTTATGTTATATTTTTTTGGATATCTATACAGCAGCTGTGTTAGGGTACTTGTTTGGCATATGTATATAGCACTCTGCGGCAGTGCTGACATTGCAGAAGGTGACCAGGGATTCAGTGTGTCATTTGTTCTGTGTTGTTATAAAAGATTATATTATAAAAAGAACACTTTATTTACAGCAAAAGTCCTCATATTAATATGTCCAAAAAATTGTTTGTTAAGTGTTTTTACATATTTTATGTTTTATGGTGTGAATAACATTTGTTAATGTGGGTCACATGTTTCAGTGATGTTATTGATGGCGCTCCTTCCTTTTTCATTCTGTGCTGGTAGAAGTCTCCAAGAGAACAATCTACTAGCCATGGAGATACTCTGTAAGGATAAAATATCCCCCCCCCCCCCCATTCAATTTTTTCATCACTGTAATGTTTTTATTTTTTTTTGCAAGACACAGCAGCCAGTTTAGAGTGGCCAGTGTTGGCACATTTAAATGAGCCGTAGCCAGTACATATGAACCAGTCACATTGGAAACAATGGGAATTCTACATCTGATGAATTTTCCTGCAGTAAAATTCATGAGTTTTATTTCAGGAAAACAAACCAGTGTGAATAGGCCCTCAAATTCATTAAAGTCATAGGTAAATCATCTGCAATAGAAAGAAAATGTTTGTCCAATTTTGTTTTATCGAAATTTGGAGCATATCTGAGTGGTTTGTTCATCTGCAAATATTTAGAGCAAATATGCGTTATGAATATAACGTAATAAATTATTTAAATATTGTAGTTTAAGTAAACTTATCACAAACCTTGGCAATGCAGAGATAGCTTATGATGGGAAAAGAAAATGCATGAGCAGTAGTTACCTTCAGGCATATCTAAACCTAATATACACTGAGTGGCCAATTTATTATGACCACCTGACGTTTGCAGGCAAATTAGCTATAATTAGCTATAATTTCGCGCTGAAGTGGCTAGAGGGCCAGACCATTATAAATAGGGAAGCAGGTTGTTTACCACGACAGTAGAAGTGATTTTTTTCTGAAGATATGGGTGAACAACGCGATTTAACAGCCTTTGAACATGGGATGATTGTTGGCGCGAGCCGTGGAGCGAGTATCAGCAAAACAGCAGACTTCGTTAAATGTTCAAGAGCAGCTGTTGTTAAAGTGTTTAAAGACTGGACTGTCAGCCGAAAATCTGGGTCTGAATGTGCGAATTGTGGCCGTCAACGCCTAGTCAATGTTAGGGCAGAACGGAGAGTGGCAAGACTGGTACAAGACAACAGAAGGGCAACAGTGCAGTGTCAGATTCCTCGCATCACCTTTCATGATGCATTCATACATACATCTCGTTGAGTCACGAGGCGGTCCAACAAAGTCATCTCGTGGAGTTATCTCGTGGCCCAACGAAGTACTGATGGGGTGGTCATAATAATCTGGCCACTCAGTGTATATTGCCGCTTATCAGTACTTAAATATGGTGTCTGTGTTAGTTTTCTTTTTTCAGCATGTTTAGCAAGTACAGAAAATACCTTTTTACATACTTATTGTGTTAGCTACTATTCCCATCAATCCGTTGTGCAATCAAGGTGAACAAAGGCAGAAATGTTTGAAGTCCAGACTGTGTGAGGGCTGCCCCCCATAGATACAGTAGGGAGAAAGCATTGACCTAATCAGACAGGTGTTGTTCATGAAATACAAGGTGGAAATAAAAAAGCATAAAAACAGAAAACTAATGGTACCATCTCATCTAAGATACACTTTTTATGGCCAATAAATTGCATATAAGGCTTCAAAATGGGGACATTTAAATTTCTGAGTTCTACCCCCATAGACTTGCATTGAGTTCTAAGTTTGAGTTAGAACTTTTTCCATGTTCGAAAGTTCGAGTTAGAACCGAACACGGGGGTGTTCGGCTCATCACTACTAAGGACTAGAAAAACTGCAATATATTATGTTTTTGGCTTAGATTGGCTTTGGTTGTCAATCTGAGATATCGGTGCCTAATGTTTTGCACAGAACTCAACATTACCTGCTTGCCCACACCATTCCTTATTTAATGTCATAATGTGACCAGTAGAATGATTCAGGAGGTAGAGAAGGGGAGTAGTTTATCTTTCAAACCAACGTCGAAACTTTTACATTAATTCATAAAAACCTTTATCTCTGGAGGTTCTATATCTACAAAAATATAGATATTCATATTTCTATACAGTTGAAACATACACCGATCAGCCATAACATTAGGACGACTGACAGATGAAGTGAATAACATTGATTATCTTGTTACAATGGCACCTGAATGTGGGTGAGATCTGTTAGGCAGGAATTGAGAATTTTGTCCCTGAAGTTGATGTATTAAAAGCAGAAAAAATGGATAAGGATTTGAGCAACTTTAACAAGGGCTAGACAACTGGGTCAGAGCAACTACAAAATTGTTGGATGTTCCCAGCCTGCACTACCAAAAGTGGTCCAAGGAAGGAAAACCGATTAACCGGCAACAGATTCAAGAGCGGCCAAGGCTCAAAGATGCATCTAGGGATTAAAGGAGGCCCCACCTCACAACTTACATGGCTTAAAGGATGTGTTACTGACGGCTTGCTGCCAGATATCACAGCATACCTTCAGAGGTCTAGTGGAGTCCATGCCTCGATATGTCAGGGCTGCTTTGGTGGAAAAAGGGGAACCTACTCAATATTAGGCGGGTGGGCTTAATGTAATGGTTGATTGATGTATACAATATACCTATGTATACAATATGTTTACATATGTAAAAATGGGATGGGTCTAGTGGAATAGGTGCCTAAAGCCTGGAACTGCATGAATTGTACACACAGTTATGAAGAAACAACACATTCCATTTCTCAAAAAAATAATTACTGAAAATGAGAGGGGAAAATCAGTCAACACACTCCTAGCACATGAAGAGGATGTTTCCATTATGTTTCACTCATTTTCCCTATAGATTGCAGCTCTTCATAGTGATTACCTCAGAGTACTCGCTTTTGTGTCTTTGTCAGGAATAGAGATTGGTCATATTTAGCAAGAGTCAATCAATACTATATTATTTGAAACTAAACCACACATTTTCTTGAGAAGGCTCTCAGGACATAAGGTCTGAGTTCCAGACAAATATAAAAAAACAAACAAAAAACATTTAACCAATGTGTGTATGTATTAAAATGTAATAAAATGTATATTGTAATCCAACAAGCATAGGTACCCGGCTATATCTGTATATAAGAATGTTGGTGGCAGTCTAACACTGTTAGCATGCTTTTAAGAGGGGAGGGTATAAGGGTGCCTTCATTGTCCAAAAATAGGATAGGGTAGGTCCCTTACCAGGCTGTATTAGTCCACTGCAGTTTTTGTCCGCAGGAAGTCAAAGACCTGGGTATGATGTGGGTATGACGTCTAGTAGATGTGCGTGGATCACATGACTGGCTGAAGAGAACCACACATCCTTTGACAGGTAAAAATGCCCCCATGTATGTATTTATCATTATTATTATTATTATTATTATTATTATTATTATCATTACAGGTATTTAAATAGCACTAACAATTTAATGCTGCACATTCACAGCAGTCCCTGCCCTCAAGGAGCTTACAATCTAAGGTTCCCATTGTTCACGCATACAGGGACAATTTCAGACAGGAGCCAATTAACCTTCCAGCATATCTTTGGAGTGTGGAAGGAAATCCACACAAGCACAAGGACATGTGAACTACTTGCAGATAGTGTCGTGACCGGGATTCTAACCGGAGACCTCCAGTGCTGCAAGAATATTTCAGTCAGCTTTACAACATTATTACACTGAATAAAACATTACCAAAGGATAATGGAAGAAAATGGCACTATAGTTGGAAATCAAGTCTGCTGTCAGGTAAGCCACTGAGGTGCCATATGACAAGTCCTGCCATCCAAATACTTTCAAGGTATACAGGACTGTGCAGTTCCTTAAAGTCCAATTGACGTCTCTTAATGTATTACTGTAATGCAGTCAATAATAAGTATGCCTCTGTTTTACTTTTGTTTTCTGCTAAGTGCTGGAAAAACCATTCTCTGGCAGCACTAGGAAAGTTCAAGTGCACACAAGCAGCAGCCCAACCCTCTGACATGCCCCCCAGGGGCGTCCCTAGCCTTTCTGCCGCCTAGCGGGGGATGAAATGTGATGTGCAGCCCCTGCATTATTTCCCTGCCCACCTCTGGCTCTGCCTCTTGTCGGCATCCCACCTAGCTCCTGCTTGCCAGGATCTGGGTGGGATGCCAACCAGTGTGTCCTGCTCAGCTCCTGGCAGCCAGTGATGGCCCAGGTTGCTTGGCCCTTACACATCTCCCCGCAGGCACTCTGCAAACATTGTGCAGCAGAGCGGCCATGCTGCTCTGCCTGCCACTTCCCTCACATGATCCAAAGTGATGCTGCCTGAGGCAACAGCCTTAGGCTGCCTCATTATAGGGACGGCCCTGTTCCCCTGAACATTACTCATACAATCTAACCTGCAATCTGACCCCCCTGAACACTGCTCAAATCAAGGTTGGGTTCTCTCCTTGAGCAGTGCTGTTGATTAGAGTAGTGTTCAGTGGGGTTGTCAGAATGAAGGAGAAATTGTAAAATAGAGTTGTGGTCCGCCTCTCCTATGTGCCGGCAGCACAGTGTTTTTTTTGTAACTCTTGCTGCAGCACTTAGCTTATTAAAAAAGTCCAAAAAGTTAAAAAGGGGCATATTTATAACTGTATATGCAGCCCGATTGCATTACAGTAATACATGAAGACATTTTAACTGGGTCTTAACAGCTGGAGCATCCCACATATAGGTTTCAAATATACATACAGATTATAATGTTTAACCTTTACTTTATTTATTTTTATCATAAATCTGCTCTTTCCAGCCCATACCGCAATAATCATTTATCATGCAGTCTTTCTGTGGTAGCTTCACCCTCCTGATCTGTTATATTTAGAATTACCCTTTATGTCAATATTTGCATTCCTGATATTTGTAGAAGAAAGCCAAAGTACTTAGTATGCTGATAGATGCCTTGCTGTGTGAACCTGACATTCAAAGTGATCCTAGTTTAATTTGTTACTTGTGAGTGCTGTCTAAGTAGAAAGGCAATATCTTAAAGGGAACCAGTCAGAAAAAAATAATGTAGCTGCCACTGCTGACAGAGGTTCCTTGGCTGCCAACCTCATGCCTGCTTCACTTCTGTGAGATGCTTGTCCAGGACAATTTAACACAATTCCAACTTCATTTGCTGAATACTTGTTTTAGGTCAGTGAGTCATGAAGAACTGAGAGAAGTAAGGTATGACCACCCTGGAACTTGCACCATCAAGTCAGTTGTGGCACTTCTTATATATTTGTCTCAAGAGGTTATTCTTAACTCCCAGAATAGGATGATGTGAGTTTTCCAATACAAAGAAGAAGAAAGCTTTGCTTGTACACAGGAGGAGAGCTTGTTTACAACTTTGCCATTTCTTCCTGTAGAGAGGGCTGCAGTCATTAGGAAAGAACATCATCAAAGAGAGACATGATATAAACAATCCTCTTGACTGGCTTGCCACAATGAAGACAGAAGTGAAGTATTACTCACTTGAAGTAATACCTCATAATACATATAGTACTTGTATCAGATGATGCTAAAGGAAAAGAGCAAATCATTTCTCTGCAAAACTGAGCGATGCTCTCCTCCCGGACACCACACAGAGCTCTTATGTCTGGTCACTTAAAGGAGAGCAATCTCTGAACAGGAGCTTCAATATATTGTGTGAGAAAAGGGTAATTGAATTTTCATTTTACAGTGCTCAGGGCTTACAGATTTTGGGTCATATTGTTCTTTTTACAATGCATGGACTATTGAAAAAAATGAACTGTGATGCCAATAGTCACAAAAATAGTTTGTTCTCAATAGGGGAAGGAGACAAAAATGTAATCAGCGTGAATAACTCTACAAAAAAGATAAAAACACCTTTCAGGGCTTAGAGGACCCTTCCCCTGGGTAACATAAAAAATAATGATGAAACATAGGGCACAATTCGACATAGAAAGCCTGACTATATATTTAATGTCATTGCAAGCAGATCCTGTAATGTTATTAACTCTCAGGGCAAGACCACAATAAAAAGACTATAAACCTTTACACACCTGATCCTCACTGTAATAATGTTAATTTGTCACTTGGGGTTTACTGTTTCAGCATTAAAGGAGCTTTAGAGTCTTTTCAAGTGTAAATCCATTTTTGTTGTAGGAAAAAAAACAATCCTCTTCACATTAATTACATCCATTGCAAGGATCTTATCTATCTTTATTTGTTGAGTGAGACCTCTTACTGTTGCAACTAGCAGATGTATCCCAGTAACTTCCTACTTCCTGAGCACTAAAAGGGATGGGCTGCCATTTCTAATCACATGACCAGTCCCAGTACGGTAATGGTAAGAAAAAAATGTCTGATGTGTTAATGTATGATGATGCACATGTGATGTTGCGCAGTAACGTGTTGTATCCAATCAACCTATTCATTCATTATTGAGTACATCTTCACCATTTCTATTAGTGGTTTACATCAGTGGTTATCAACCTGTGTAACCTCAGGACCCACATTTGTCCTTGGTCATTAAGTTGCGACCCAAGTTGCACTGCAATGGAACGCATTGCAGTACCGTGTGTTCCAATGCGGGCGATCAGACTGTGGGTGGGATATGCGTTTCGGGTGCCATTCAAATGAATGGGAATGCAATGCACCTCCCACACCAGTATGCATAGTAGATGCGATTGCGTGGTACAGTGCGTTAATCGCACAGGACTGTGAGATTAACTCACTGTACTAGTGTGAATGGGCCCTCAAAAACACTGACAGGTACACGAACACACACACATACACACAACCACACACCCACACACAGTCCAAAATTTATTTATTTTTTCAATCCACCCAGTCTCCCTACCTTATGAGAACCTGGGTGGATCCTCAGCCTGAGGTCCAGTGTGGGCCGCTGTGCTGTGACGGAGCTTCATCCATATGTGCATTGCTTGTACAGCTCCCTTGCATACCCTGTAGAGGTGCTGGGAGCCAAAATGTGGCACTCTGGTCCAGGCACCTCTACAGGACACACGAGGGAGCTGTAAGCAATGCACATATGGATGGAGCTCCCTTGTGGCCATACCCCCAGGCAACCCCACCTCAAGCTGACACTCAGCACAAGGCAGCATATTTTTATATATATATATATATATGTATACATATGGGGGGGCGGGCGCTGCAGAGGGTTGACCACAACATCCCAGGTTGCTAAGAGCACCTAGCAACCCGTGACGCTTGTCCGGGTTTCCACCCCCGCCCAGCTCACTGATGTCATCGGTTGCCAGGGAGCGAACGGGATGTTTTGGGTGGCACAGTGAGTGGGTGAGACCAGACAGAGAACCGCTCAAAGTACAGCTCTACACAGCAGTTTCCACCCTACCCACTGCATTTGCTGCAGAGCACAGCCCAGCGGTATCAGCAGCACCCGTTTCCCCCATCATCACTATCAGGCGCATCCACCGGTCCTCCCACCCCACTTCTCCCTCTCTACTACCTCAGGTGGTGTATATGGTATGGCCCTGTATATAAGGGAGAAAGAGAGATTTAGGTAGTTTAGTTATTTATTTACTGGTATACTGCATCTTGTTATATACATTGATTGGTTGAACCTTGTTTCATCTGCACAGCAACTTTACATAGAGTGTGTGAATTAGGAGCGCGGATCATGCATTCCTATACAGAAGCGATGGCAAACTGCGTTGTGTTGTAGTTTTCTGTATCCCCTGCCTGCTCATTGAAAACTTAATCTGCAGCAGTGTGACTGAACTGGATTACAAAATAGTTGATTTAACGGTGTATTTCAGATATGTTTATTGCAGCTGTGGATTTAGCAGTTTGGCCAATGGTCCACTTTAAATTTATTGTATTAGCTCTGCTGATGAAAAGCTTACCACTTGAATTCTCCAGCAAGATCTTTTGTCTGATAGATGAGTTCCTGTACTGGTCCCAGCATCTGCAGGAATGGTATTTGCTGTGCCCGCCCAGGTTCTTTGTAGGGACATTGGAAATGGAAATTCCATCTTTTATTTAAGTAAACCTTTCTGTCATACTACATATATTGCAAGGTCTGTAATACATTTTCAGATAGTTCCACATTATGCTGCCACAATAGTTGTACAAAATATGACAATCTATAGTCATAGTTAGAATTCATACAAATGTGAAATGAGAATCACTTAGTTTATTTTCTTTAACTAAGTATGATTTTTTTCTTTCCTTTTTTCGTTCTATTTGTTTTAGTTTTTTTTAAAAACATTTTAATCTCCCGCAGGTTCCGTCCCCCTGCGACGCGGAAGCTTGCAAGGGACGGAACCCGGAAGACAGATGCCGACATCGGCCAGAGGACAAGGTAAGAGGCGCGCTGTGTATTCCCGGGTGTGGCTCGGGGTTATCGCTTATGGTACAGAAAATTAACCCCTAGCCAAACTCGGAAATACCAAGGAGGTTAAGCCATTTACTCATTGGTATTGTATGGCTAATTCATATACTGACATCTTGTGGTCATTCTGGTTATTGCATGTTTTTTCTGTGTTTCCTCCCATCTATGATGTATTCCTCTTTCTTCATGAGACCAGTCGTTTTCTAGTGCCCTGGCTAACAGTATCATGACCACATGTTATTCTGCATTGCATCCTTTACTATCATTACTATCTCCGACCTTCAAATACCATCTTTTAATTCATCTGCTGTATCCTGTTGTCTGCTGCAACCCTGCTGCATTCAAATAAAGCACATTCGTGGATGAAAAGGTATTTGGTGAGTTCAGCAATCTGATAAGGATTGTCCGCAGTGATTATATCTGCTTATAAAGGCCAAGCATAGAGGTCTCAGCAAGGGATAAATCGCTAATAAAACAATTGGAGTCAGAATATACATATCTGTTCTTCAAGTAAATTTCTCATTAAGAAAATACAAAGGCGACCAATGCTGCACTCCTTCTGAAAATGATTGATACCTAGCTTTTATATTTGCCCACTGACTTCAAGCAGAGCTGACCTATTGAAACTGTGCCAAAAAATGCAGGCAAAGGGCAAAAGAACTGGTCACTAGTATTGCCTGTGGTCTCCATGCAGCTGATCTTTCCCCCATTACCTACTTACCATGCCTTGTTCTGCATTGTGTCTCTATGTTGAGGTGGCTATCTTGGTAGAGGCAAGACTTTGCTTCCTCATTTTAGAGCCTCCAGCAAGAACAGCAGGCAGTGTAGTAGAGACATCCCCAAATCACACTCCAAATTTGGTAAGACTAGCAGTAATAGGGAGCATCTATACACCACAAAGGGCCACGGAATTTCCTCACTGCAACTGCCGACACTGATTGGGTCAGGAGGAGGGATTGGTGGTCAGAGTTTGGAGCGGGCTTGGGTGAACTTGGCTAAACTCGGTTCACACCAAGCCCAGGCTCATCCATAATGCCAACCAAGAAACTATCATTTTTAGAATCAGCAATGTCAGTCTTCAGGTTTTCTCTCAGACATTAAAAATGCAAGTTTTCCCTGGAGCTGCCCAAACTGTTCAAAATGAGGGCCGAATGGGAGCTTCAGCAGGCAAGAAAAGGTCATCATTATAGTTACTCTATATTTGAAAACAGATGATCACTTAGTGTTCTCAAGCTGTCAGGAGTGTGACTGATGCAGGGTGAATAATAATTGCTGCACAAAGGTGACCGTTTTTTAAAATATCTCATAACTGTGACCAATACAAGTTAGCATGCTATAAGGAAGACAAAGAACTGACAATGTCCGTACTGTTTTTAATGGTCCATATGTTCAAAGTCCATGCACAACTTGTCAGTCAGTGTTAAAGTGCCCATACACCTTACAACCATCGCAAGACTTTTGTCTTGCGATGGCTGTAAGGTAATTAAAAAAACATACGATCTGCCCATCTTCGACAGGCAGATCGTACTTGCGATCATCGCAAGCCCGCCCCCCTGAGTGGCGGGCTTCCGATGACTGCAATGCTGAACGGGCAGTGTGTGCTTGCGCACACCGGCCCGTGCAGCATTCGTCTTACGAGCAGGCCACAAACCCTCCGACAATCGTACGACTCCCAGCGGGTTTCGAGCCTGCTCGTAAGACAAAAGACGTGTGACCGTACGGTAGAAACGGTCGCACGCCTTCCATACACCTGCTGATTGTCATACGATTGTGGGATTTCCAGCGATTATCGTACAATAATCGTCAGGTGTATGGGCACCTTTACAGACCACCCACATGCTGTGAGGCTAATGACTCGCTCATCAAGCAAAGGTGTACGAGAGATCGCCTGAGAGTTCAGATCATAAGATGATCATATTTAAAAGAAATACTTTTTTTTTAACTGCTGGTCAGATGAGAGGAAACAAGAGCAGAAACATTTACAATGAGGTACCGTATTTTGCGCTCCATAAGACGCACCGGACCATAGCACGTAGGGAGGTCCGGTGCGCCTTATGGAGCACTGAACAGACCGGAGCTTCTGTCACAGCTTCTGTGACAAAAGCTGTGACAGAAGCTGCAGTTAGTGACCGCTGAGACAGGTGGCGCTGTGATTACAGCGCCACGGTCTGAGTGATCACACAGAGCAGACGAAGAACGTTCGTTCTTCGTCTGCTCTAGGGGCTCTGTGGTGATCTCGATCACCGCCGGCGCTGCTCGGTTTTAATACAAAGGATCTGATTAGATCACTCATATTAAACGAGCAGTGGCTCCTACTGTACATTTAGCTCTGCTTTAGCAGGGCTAAATATACAAAAAAAACTACGCCCGGCACCCGAAACTGCATGTCTCGGGTGTTGGGCGATAGGGATTCGCTCCATAAGACGCACACACATTTCCCCCGCCTTTTGGGGGGGAAAAAAGTGCGTCTTATGGAGCGCAAAAAACGGTATATACATATCTATGTTGACTTATCTATAACCAAATTATAGTTTCTATGATATATTTTTCTTAAAAGGGGATTTTCACTTTAAAGGAGAACTATGGGGTCAGTGTTTTTCCCCATAGTTCTCCTTAGGGTAACGGGAGGACACAAACTAGCGTCCTCCAGTTACCCTAAGCTCAGTATACCGCGAGCTACAGCTCGCGGTATACTGAGACGCCGCAGCCGGAGCGGATCCTAACATTGATGTCGAGATCCGCCCAGCTGCGTGATTGACAGCTGGCTCTGCCTATCTAGAGGCAGAGCCAGCTGTACCCACCCCTCCCCCGTCCATTCGGATCGGAGCGGGGAGGGGGGAATCCAGCCCCTCCCGTCACGGCAGAGAGCCGTGACAGGATCGAGAGGTGAGCGAACGCCGGTATATGTTTGCTCACCTCCCGATCTACTGAGCCGACCTGTGACAGTCTCATTGTCACAGGTCGGCTAGAACTATGAGGTGAGTGAAAAGCACTCACCTCATAGTTCTCCTTTAAGAAGTTGATTGTTTAATGACATATGTTTACCATTTAATTGAATTCGTTTTTTTCAATGTACGTTTCGGATTAGTTGGGCAGCACAGTAGCGTAGTGGTTAGCACTGAGTGTCCCTGGTTCAAATCCCAGTCAGGACACTATCTGCATGTTCTCCCTGTGCTTGTGTGGGTTTCCTCCGGCTACTCCTGTTTCCTCCCACACTCCAAAGACATGCGGGTAGATTAATTGGCTCCTGTCTAAAGGTGCCCATACACCGACCTAAATTCGCACAGTGTGTGGGGCTGTCAGCCAGTGGCGTACCTAAGGAACATAGGGCCCTGGTGCAAGATTTTTTTGGGGGACCCCCCCCAAAAAAAAAACACAAGCACAGCGCTCTCCTCCCGAAGGGTTCGGCCGCCTTTCACTTTCTTTTCTCCCCGCTGGGACACAGAGTTCTGCCACTGCTGTCAGCTCCCTTTAAGCCGGCATTCCTCGATCAGCTGATCGAAGGAGCCGGCTGAAAAATCTTCATACGATCAGACCCGGCAGCCAATGAGCTGCCCGCTCTGATGTGGTATTCTGACAGGTGCCGGCGGCACCTGTCAGAATACAGTGCAAACAGTGGCGATTCCTTGATCGACATGCTGTTTATGTTGAAGGAGGAATCGCAGGTTGATCGAAAAAAATTGATAGGTGTATGACCAGCCTAAATCAGCCCTGTGTGCATGTGAGATAGGGACCTTAGATATTAAGCTTCCTGGGGGCAGGGGCTGATGTGAATGTGCAACTATGTAAAGCGCTGTGTAAATTGTCGGCGCTATATAAAAATAAGTAATAAATAAATGAGTTATTAGTAATCTTCTTCTACACAGCTACGCACATTTTTAAGTAGAATTAAAGCCAAAACATTTTTTACGTTTTGGAAAAAGTAAGGGAGGGCTACTCCTGTCAGCTTTTTTTTTTGACAGCACATGATACAAATTATTTTGCAAGCAAACTTCAGCATGCCCATATATGAATGTGAAGGAAGACTGGAAATGAATGGGTTACTGATCACCTTTAATGTAAAAATGTAAGTCTGCGTATAACACAGGAAGCGAAACAAGTGTGCAAGGAAAGAGCTGAGGTCTGGCTGGTAGAACAGGAACTTCGGTGTATATATTGGGACACCACGTCTGTAAAGATTAGTAACCATATCTGATACATACATCTGGCTGAGGAAACCCACAACATGCATCTGGTAGGCCTGAGGATGGGGACCAGAATCACCGTGTGCAGCGTTTAGTCTATATACAGGTGAAACTCGAATAATTAGAATATTGTGCAAAAGTAATTGCAGTAAGTGCTGCAAAAGGGGCCCAAACCAAGTAATGAGTACATATGCATGCTTGTACTTTTCAGAGGTCCGATATTGTTCTATGTACAATCCTTGTTTTATTGATTGCATGTAATAATCTACTTTTTTGAGGTTGTGGATTTGGGGTTCTTGGGGTTTTCATGAGCTGTAAGCCATAATCACCACAATTATGACAAATCACGGCTTGGATTATCTTTCTTTTCATGTAATGAGTCTTTCTCATAAATTAGTTTCACCTTTTAAGTTGCATTAGTGAAATAAATGAACTTTGCACGATATTCTAATTATTCGAGTTTCACCTGTAAAAGAAAACCTGCCCTAATTTCCAATGTAATCTTCTGATTGGTGCCGGCACTGTAAACCAAGCTGTTCCATTTTTGGCCCAGCAGCTGATCCTGATGCCTGAAGGCACATCCCACTACCATCTATAGGTCTATGGAAAACCTTATATATATTTACAAATCCAAAGTAGGTATAGAGGCACTCATGGCTCTTGCAGCAGATATGCACTGCCTGCCCAAATAAAAATAAAAATCTCACTATTACTTTGTTGGACCGCCTTTAGCTTTGATAACGGCACACATTATTGTGACATTGTTTCGATAAGCTTATCCAATGTCACAACATTTATTTTCATCCAGAGTTGCATTAAGTTTCACCAAGATCTTATAGCGATGATGGGAGAGTCGGAGCACTGCGTAAAGTCTTCTCCAGCACATCCCAAAGATTCCCAATGGAGTAAAGGTCTGGACTCTGGTGGTCAATCCATTTGTGAAAATGATCTCTCATGCTCCCTGAACCACTCTTTTACAATTTGAACCCGATGAATCCTGGCATTGTCTTCTTGGAATATGCCCAATGTGCCATCAGGGAAGAAAAAATCAATTGATGGAAAAAACCTGGCCATTCAGTATTAGGGATCAACTGATATGGATTTGTCGGTACCGTTATCGATTATTAGCCACCTTTCAGGCCGATAACCGATATCAGGTAGCAATATTGTTTACATCCGGCTCCACCAGCAGCTGAATGTAAACAGCAGGCAGTCGTCTGACATCGCTCGACTCGTTCTTGTCTTTTTTGTATTCTAACAGTGGCCGCAGTCAGAATACAAAGAAAAAAATAGCAGATAGCATGTGAAGTATTAGCTCCTCTGCTGATTCACTGTTGTTTTTTTTTATTTTGACAGCGGCCACCGTGAGAGTAAAAAAAAAGCAAACAACATATACAATATAAAAAGAAAACACATGGGAATGAATAGCTAGACTGTTATTGGTTATTTCAATTTGCAATAGCAGGCAGAGGACCTGAATTAGAACTAAAGATCCACCTATACTGATTGGCAGCAGCAGTAGGCGGGTGCAACAGCCAGCCTGCTATTGCAAATTGAAATAACCAATAACAGTCTAGCTATTCATTCCCATGCTGTTTTTTTTTTTTTTTTTTTACTCTGACGGTGGCCACTGTCAAAATGAAAAAAACAAACAAAAAAAACAGCAGGGGAATCAGCAGATAGCAGAGGAACGAATGCTATCTGCTATTTTTTGTTTTCTTTGGCCGCTATCAAAATACTCGAGCAGGGCCAGCAGCTCAATGGCTGCCGGATTCTAACTGGCTCCATTGATCAGCTGATCAAGGGATGCTGGCCAGAGAGCAGCACCCACCGTGCACATTTTGGCCAGTTCCTCAAGAACTGGCTGAATTTTGCACGGTGTTTATTATCGGTAATGTCGGTCACTTTCATCAATACCGATAATGAAAGAATCTGTAAATATCGGTCCCGATTATCAGCAGATCCGATAATAGGTCAACCACTATTCAGTGTATTCAGGTAGGCAGCTGACCTCATTTTTTGACCCGTGGGTGCCTCTATACCTATTTTGGGTTTGCATGGATATTTCTTTGTGGATGAGCACTCTGGCATTTACCTCACAGATGAACATTTTTAGTTATGGATAAACCTGGTAATCGTAAATAAGTCTTTAAAGGTTTTATTATTGTTGGTAACCCCCATTGGGGAGATTTCTCCTCAGTTCCTGTCCCTGTGACTAGGGATGCACCGATACCAAGTACCGTACTCGGTACGAGTACATGTACAGATACTTTTCCAGCTCCAA
The DNA here is from genome assembly GCF_000935625.1 of Nanorana parkeri. Classification (NCBI taxonomy): domain Eukaryota; kingdom Metazoa; phylum Chordata; class Amphibia; order Anura; family Dicroglossidae; genus Nanorana; species Nanorana parkeri. The sequence continues at coordinate 2,001,133 of NW_017306272.1, forward strand.
GACTAGACAAAAATGTAAAAGTTAGAAGGCAGCTGTCATTTGTAAGGAGCATACAGGGCTCATGGGATTTGTGCATTCCTGTTTTGTTTTTATAAACACATATAAAGGGATGCACCGATACCAGTTTTGCAAGTACGAGTACTGATACCTGTCCAAGTACTCACAGACACAAGTAATTATACATTTTTGTTTATTGTCATGTGACAGTTTTTCTAAAACAATACAGACTAATGATTTCAGGAGAGCGCCGGTCCCAGCTGCAACCGCTGCAACCCTGGTAGTTCTCATGAAAATGCCAAGTATCGGCACTGGTATCTGTGCATCCTTACCTATGACAGAAGGACAATAAATGAAGGCACAGTTGTCAGTGGTACAGGAAGACACAGACAGTAATATTACCTTGACAGAGGTTCTAGGCCAGGCTTTACTGAAACTGAGAACATTCATTTAGATAATACAATCCACCAGCTGACATGCACATACTGCTGCAGACTACAGTATGCTTGTTGCGGTGCTATTGCTAGTTTCCAGCATTTGTGTTGTGCTTTTAGATGCTTTCTCTCTGTTGTCAGGAGAACAATCTCTTGACTAAAAGCCTTTTCTGTGATTGATGCTCTTTTGGAGTGTATGAACCGTGGAATACCTATGCTGCGTTCTCCCTGCACTCACAGCTAAATTATCTCCAGATCTTCCTTTATACTACTCTTTACTATCATTGTCTTGCCCGCACTTATGTTGTGCATTCTCATTCTGTTTTCACTTCCGCCTATTAAATTTTATCACAAGAGAACATGGGGATGAGTCACATGGAAACATCTTGGCTAGCTGGAAATGGCCTCCTTGAAGACTTTAGCAGGAATGTGTAGGGTTCTATTTTTGTGGTTTATATTCTTTTATATGTAGGCAAACAATCCACTTAGCCCGAGGACATGTTTTGAAGTGCTCTCTCATGTACAGCATATAGAATTTAGGAAGATGTATGTTCAAAGGCATCCATGGCCACTATTATTTCTTCTGGCAGACATACATCCAACACTTGTATGGAAATTTGCCAGCTGGCTTTCTATCCATGAAGGTGAAGTATGAAAAGTACACTAACTGTGCTAGAAGCCTGTGTTTAGAGATCCACACAACTCAATAGAATGTAGAAAAATCCCACATCTGATCTGATCTGCCTGTCATCCACACTGTGACTTTTTACTTTCTCTGCCCAGTACTGTTCTAGGACTAACATAGTATGGAGGGGAAAACAAGATGGGGCTGAGTAAGAGTTGTCTGCAAGCATTTTAAAGTAAGTGCCCAAAATGTTTTCATAGCATATCTTTCATAGGGGATCTGGGCACCCCTACTACACGTCACATACCCAATGAGACACATCCAGCAGAAGTCATAAGCATGTCTTTATGTATGTTCTAGAATGTAATGTAACCAGGTAAGGTAAGATTGATTGTATTGTGGCTTAGTGAATAAAGCCTGTGACACACTGCACATGAAGCAAAGAGAAGCGGCGGCATGGGGACCTTCGCGCGCAGTGTGTCTTGCAATTTTCACTCCGGCTCATTAGCTTGTGAGAGCTTGCATAGCTGAGCGTGCCGAGATTAAAAATGTAATCTTCAGCCAATCAGCTCGCATGTATGAGCCTGCGCGTCAGGATGCTAAGTCCATTGAATTGTTACGCGTGAGCTGATTGGCTGAAGTTAAAGTCTTTCAGCTACCGAAGCTCTTGCACACTGCATGTGAACGTCCACGCCTTGCAGCTTCGTTTTGCTGTTCGCCGCTTCGCAGTTTGTCACGGGCTTAAAGTCCATTTCCACCTTTGTAAGTAAATCGCATTCATTGAGGTAATGAAGAAGTGCAGTGATGATGTATACATGTGCACATTTTCAGACACCGGGGAACAATGGTAATTTGACTTTAAACAGCTCTCCCCCTCCCTGTTATTCATTGTAACACGATCAGTAAACAGTAGCTCTGCCTTTGCACACAATACACTGTCTGGGGGGGAGAAAGTGCCACTCTGATTACTAATGAATGGGAGAGGTGAGAAAGAGCTTGCAAAACACAGGCAGACATTTTTACATAAGGATATCAAGAGGAAAGCTAACAAAAAAAAAAGTAAGTTTGTGGGTTCAAACACAGCAACTGCATATGCCTGCTTCATGTACACTGTGTACATTGCTGCCATAGGTTTCTTGTTTTGTTTTTTTAAATACCTCTGCGAAGGTGGATATGGGCTTTAAGCCTGTAGGAGTTAATAAATCTAAATAAGTTTATTGGAATACTTTCAGCCTGCAGTTTTCTGTTTCCTGCTGAAACCACATCATATGATGACTCATACGCCAAGTTATAGTACACAGTTTTACAAATGATATTTAAATAAAAGACAGCAGTTGATACATTGCTTATAAAACACTCCACGTTGATCATCTTTGCTTTTCCATTTGTGGACTGTTATACCGGTAGTTAGAAAAATGACTGAGTGACGGCTATGTTCTTTAACAGTTACTCTATTCTTTTGCCATTGTGTGTCAGTGTTTCTCCCTGAGAACAGTACATTTGCTTCCAGCTGATCATCTCTGGTACTTGAATGAGGTTTTTGGCTCTTTAGGCATTCCCCTTCTACCACCACTTTTCAAAGTAAATCCGTTCTCTGGGCACATGGAGGTCCTCGAGCTGTTTGCACATGGCCTCAATCATTGGAGGTGGTCCACATATGTAACACAGATGATCACGAGAAACATAATTTGCTAGGTGACTCCCAGTGATTCTTCCTTCTGTTCATGTTAGACAAAACAATAGCACTTCATTAATTGTTGCTAAACTTGGAAATGCATTGAAAGTGTAATTACCAAATCAAATAAGCTGAAAAGTTAATGCTCTGTTAAGCAAAGGAAAAACACATTGCCTTGTTCTGGCCTTGCCTCTGAGTTAATAAAAGATAATTCAACATAAAAAACCTCATGAACATGCAAAATAATATGTGATCATTTCAATACCAAAAATGTAAACCAAGCTTCAGGTTTAAATAAGAAATAGCCCAGCAATATATTAAGCAAAACAAGCTTTTGTTGCAACACACACCATCACCCCAGTTCTCTCTAATTTGTGGTGTAGTGAGAATCCTCTTCCAGGCTAAATAATGAACTTCCTGCGAGTCCAGGTTACTATAGACACACCCCTGAGGGGCATCATCAAGCTGACTTGGGACCACTGGAGAATGCTGCAGATACCAGTGCTCATGTCACTAGCTGAACCATGTTCTCTGCAGCATTCAGGACCACTTATTGTTGCAGGATGAATAAGATCTGTGTTGTCATGTAACTGGACAGAAGGCCCATGGAAAAAAGGTCTTTGGCAGGGGAGGTTGTGTAAAGAGGGGGGTCTCTCCAGGAAGGAAGGGTTTAAAGCAACAGGTTAACTTTACTGTCAACTCTCCCCAGATGCACACCTAACTTCCTTCACCCTGAAACTCCATTCGGCCGATGAGAGGAACATGGGACTCGCAGCCCTTCCTCCCACATCTAAGGGTTGGTTTGCGATTTCTGCTCAGGAGCCCACCACTGTCACATGGGCTGGGTCAACAGAGAGCCAAGCCAACATTCTCTCCTGGCAGAGAAATGGAGAGGCATGGGAAGTTAAAGGAAGGTGGGTATGTGCAGCTGGGGAGGCTTCCATTTTGTTCTCTGCTTAGCAATAATGCAAATTATTATAGGGGGAATTTATCAAAATTGGAGCAGACAGAATCTGAAGCAGTTGCCCATAGTAACCAATCAGCTTCTCTCTTCCCTTTGTTCGGTTAAGCTTTGAAAATGAAAGAAAGAAGTTACTTTTGGCAACTGCTTCAGATTTTGGCTGAAAGCTATAACTCGATACAATGCCCTCCCCCTGCTCTCCTCCTTCCTTCTCTCTTCTTCAAGCTAGTAGATGGACAGTTGCATTAGACTGAGCTCTCCCTTGAGATCTTGTATTGGACGGGAAGTTCAGGGATGCCAGGCTGAGAATGTTGGAACCAGCTTTTTGGAAACATGATGACTATAAGTGTTTGGGCAAAAGTTTAAAGCAATACTTTTCTGGGAACTGTATATTTGCTTGATCTGGAATTATTATTGAAAAAAGATTGAGCGTTTAATACTACTTTAAGTCATACTATTTAACTTTTTACTTCAGAAAACCCAGGTGCAACATATCTCGGGCAGTCAGTTTTATGTGTGTAGAACAGTTCAAAATGGGGGGGGGGATACAGTACAATATAATTGTCACCAAGTTCATAAAAGTGAACATTTCATCTTATGTGCTACGTGCTGACTATGAAACCATTAAAATGTATTCATCCCAGTTGGAGTACGTTGCTTGCAATTATTAAAATACGTCTACTGTTATATTGAAGTACTAGAGCCCAAATGCCAGCTCTTAGCAGTTTGTGAAATATTTTTGTTGCAGGGACTTCGCTACCATTCTTTTTAATAAGGCACAGAAGAACAAATGTAAGCCAATTAAAAGCATGAGAAAAGCAGTGAATAAACGCACCAGAAAATAATCCTAACTGAGAAACTTTACTTGTGCAGTCTATTAAACCAAAGCATAACGGTTTATATAAACATTAAACAGACGGCAAGCAGCAAAAACCCTCCATATGTTTCCATAAAACTCCAATTTAAGTGCTAGCATGGTCAGGAAGAGGTGTGAAATTCCTTCACCTTTGTGCTCTCAGATGGGGGAATTTTCCTTTCAAGTGCGCAAAGGCTTTGCAAAAACTAGACCTAATTACTCAGGTACTCCCCATACAATGAGAGTCAAGATCATTACAATGGATTTACACAGTCTGCAAAGACAGCAACCAATCAATATCTCCAGGAAACATGGTATAAGGGAATGAATTAGCACACACTGTAACATGTCTGGCATGTATTTTCTTTTAATGCCATTTAAAAAGAGTAGGGAAGGTTTTGGACCTCTGTCAGATTGTAACTGCTGCCGCACTCCAGTGGCGGTGAAGATACAAACCCCATTATACCTCTGCCTATGAAAGTCATGCCTGTGGCGGTCAGTCTTGCATTACATCATGGGATTCGTAGTTCCACAATGGCTGGAGTGCCAAAGTTGCATACCCCTACTCTAGGGAGATTTTCCTTCACTCTCTGTTCTGGTAGCACAAAAGAAATCAAAGAAATCTCCTCAATGGTGGCTTAAACAGCATGAAAACATCTGACAGAGGTTCCAACCCTTTCCCACGCTGTTAATTAACATTCTGTTATTGCTGTGTGCCCTCCATTCGCATGTACATCTTTTTTGTGACATAACAAGAAGTGAACGGAGATTTCTCTCTTGGAAGCACAAAGGATAATAACGCAACACATGCTCTGATTATATATAATGGACTGCCCGTAGATTAATGGATCAACAGGCAGTCCATTATAGTCAGTGCCTGCTGGGAGTACCTGCACAGTATGTCCACCTGCCAGCTAGCAATCCAAGTTAGAGCAAAGTGCAGACTTGGCACCTGAAAATGAGGTATATAAATAGACTCTCACATGTTTTTGCAGTCAGAATCTGCACTGTGATTTCAGGTATGGTATGGACAGCTGCATTGTGAGAGAGTATTTAGGTTTGATAAGCGCTTTACATGGTAGTAGCTACTGAATAGGAGGCTAATGTACTGGACCAGGTGTGCTCTATATTAAAAACTCTTTTCCGCTATGATTTGTTGTGCCTATACATACTGCTACAGTATATAATACAAAAGTGACTGTATGAACACCAGGATGATCTCTAACGCCTTTTATGGCCTTTTCAATCACCAGATTTAAACATCAATAAAAATATATGGGACACAGGCATGACCGTTCAAAGGCTGTTAAATCGCGTTGTTTACCCATATCTTCAGGAAAAAAATCACTTCTACTGTCGTGGTAAACAACCTGCTTCCCTATTTATAATGGTCTGGCCCTCTAGCAACTTCTGCGCAAAATTATAGCTAATTTGCCTACAAACGTCAGGTGGTCATAATAAACTGGCCACTCAGTGTGTGTATATATATATATATATATATATATACATACATACATACATACACATATATATATGATGTCAACACCTCCCTCTGCATTTATACATGGTAATGTCAGGGTGCCGTGGTGACACCCCCGAGCAGGCCCATGACATCATGCACAATATGTTTTCGTGCATGATGGGGTGTTTCGTGATGATGGGGTGTCAGTCAACCTGGAAAACTAAGGACATATGATGGCAGAAAATAAGTACTGCGGGGACAGCGCACTGGTATTTTAGCCTGAGCTGCAATATTGCTTACTTTTAATATTGCTGGGGGACCAATTTATTAAAAAAATTCCAGAGGAGGGCTTTAACCTGTTTAGAGATCACTGGAAAAAAATGATTCACATGTATTTTACATGCCAATTTGTGTTCAAAGGATGCCAAATGCCTGATATACTGATCACTATAGGGTGGAGAATTGAAAAAAACGCTAATCATGAAACCCATTTAAAATACTGTATGTAACATCATTTAAATGATGTCCAATATTATGCTTCAAAGGTGAATGTTGTTAAAGTAAAGTGGGGTATACACGGCTCTATTTTTTTTGTTCAACTTGCTGGTTGAACGAAAAAAAAAAATAGAATAGATTCCTCCATCAATGTATACAAGCGTTGATGGACAAGTCCCCTGCTGTTTGCATTGTATGCTGACAGCAGCCACCAGCCACTGCCAGAATACCCGGACATATCGAGCAGCTAATCGGCTTTTAGCTCCGTTCGGCTGGGAATTTTCCAACTAGCTCCTTTGATCAGCTGATTGAGGGATGCCAAGCAGAAGGGTGCCAACAGCGGCACCCATGGGACAAAATTCAAACCGGGTGTACCCGACTTGACTGAAAATGTGTATCCCTAAAATTCCCTTTTCTCCCATTGGGGCTAACTAACTCTTTAATGCAAAGCAGGTACACATACAAGGAAGATATAAAAGTCATTTATCTAGTTAGTTTGTAAACATTTCTGCCCATTAAATGGGATGGTGAAAAGAGGATTTCAGAGCAAGACAAATCTTTCCGCTGGGACTTCCTCCAGCTAAAAATAAAACTTTGGACAAACAAAACCATCCAGTTGTTGTAGATTTCCCAACATTCCATGAGTAAAGAGGCCTCTGCATTCCTCACAAGTGTGTTCCAGTAATTCATGATGGATATTTGAACTGTATCCAGCCATAAGGACCCACTCACCAGTGATAAACGGCTGAAGTTCTGGACAGATCGGTGTACTCTGTTGCGTGACATGAAAGCTGCATCTTATTTTTTCAGGGAAGATGTCCATCAAATCAAGAATGTTTTTCTGAAAAACAAAAGACAATAAGTCATTATTTACAGGAGGGGATTGGGAGGAAAATGCCAAGAGTAGATTTATATTCCCAGTAGTACAATTTACAGTTATTCCCACAAGACAGTGCAGAGAAATGCAGTCCATTCAATATGGCTGCTGGTAATGTCTTCAATCTAAATCAAAGCTATAAGACCCCAGGGAACAGAGTGGGAAAAGACGATATTAATGGCTGCACTGCAAAGCCCACACGGTGGATTCTTTTTGGGGCTATTATTGTAAGGAGTTCCCAGTGAAATGCTGTAGGAGTGGCTGACAAAAGTCTTCCAGGAACTCATGTGCTGGGATATTTCTGCTGTTCAAGAATCTGAGGAATGGAACTGTTTATGTAAATGGCAGCTGAAAAAAATGACTGAAGAAGTCACTTCTTCTTTGACAGACATCTGAATTTTAAAGAAGAACTCCGGGCAAACAAAAACCGTATCCTTGCAGTTGAGCTACCCCTGCACTGCATGGGTTAAGTGCTTGTTTTGTATAGGGGGCTCAAATAAAGCAGTTATACTCACCTAATCCTTGGTCCCACCAAGCTGCTAGACCTGTACCCACAGTCTCTTCTCCCATAGGCCCTGGCAGTCTAAAGACAGCTGACGTCATCACATCTTAAGGAGGTCCATTGATTTGCATTAGATGTGCGGACACCGAGGGATATTCCATAGCCGGAGTTGGAGGGGAAGAGATAAGCACTGACTGCTGTGGGACTGAGGATCAGGTCAGTTCATCTGCTTTTTTTAGGCCCCCTAAACAAAACAAGCACATAGCCCTTGCAGTGCGGGGGTAGCCCCTGTGCAAAGTGAAAACTTTCTTCTTTTAAGTGTATTTCCACTTTTGCAGTCAAATTTGAGAAAGCCCCTCTATATGTTTGTTATGTGTTTCCATTCACATGGCAAACCTAACAATATATATTTTTTTACATTTCTTACTTTCTAGATGTTCCTTTTGAGCAGGGACTTTGGGCCGACTGCAAGCTACTCTGAACAATTTAATAGTGAAAGTGGAAGGGGACACAGTGGGGGCAGACTTACCATGCAGTGCAGAACCCAAGCACTGAGATCTTTAACCCTTTGTTGGTTTAGACGGTGTTCAAATCTAGTGAACAACTGATAATGAGATCTGCCAGCACAGTACAGACAGAGTTATTTATGGTAAACATGAACTCCTTGGCTCCCTGCTTAACATTACATAACTTTAGATTTGGAGTTTTCAGAAAAGAGAAAGTAAAAGTTCATTAGCACATTTTAAATATTTTTTTTAAGCTATGCAATGAGAATGGGAACATATAACACATATAAAGTAGGTGTTATCCCAATATGGCTGCAAAAGTGGTAATACAGACATTCCTCGGTTAACGACTTACCTGCTTTGCGACCACTCGCACTTACGACGGACAGCCGAGCGACCTCCGACCTTGCGTGTCAGCGTAAGAGCGACGTGTCGCCGGCGGAAGTGACGTCCTCCGATCTTCACTGCGGGTCCCGTTAAGTATTTTCATTGCCGATGTACAGTACACTGTTCGGTACTGTACATCTGCAACTCTATACAGTACTGTACTAATGCAGTACAGTACTGTATAGAGTTCCTCACTTAACGACCAATTCGTTTAACGACCTGGTCGTAGGAACGGAACTCGGTCGTTAAGTGAGGAATGGCTGTACACTTCAACATGAACTTCAGGCAGATCTAAAAACAACAATGGGGGGAATTTATAGATGTTGATTTAGTGACATATTAGTGTCTAAAAATAAAGAGAAAAAGGCAGCACACCAATGTCCACCGACCAAAGGCTTTATTGTGTGATAATCACAGCTTCCAGCATGACCGGGTTATGATAGCAATTAAAAGTTAAAAGAAAAACAGTTTCAAAAAAATGATATAGAATAAAATAAATGTAAAAATAATTAAAAACAATTTGAATGTCGCCCGCATCAGGTGCGCCTGCGTGTGAAAACGTAGATCGCGCTACACATGTTGGGTATCACCGCACACGAGTGAGAACAATAATTCTAGGGCCAATATTTACACGTATCTCTAAATTGATGAACTTTTAAAATGTCTATGAACTTTTTGAGGTACTGAATTTTGTCACTGTTTCACAGACGCACGCAATTTTTAACCTGGGCATGTTCGGTATCTATTTACTCGTCGTAACCCCATTGTTTATATTTTACAAAAAATTGGGAATTCTTTTGTGTTCATTTGCTTCTACAGGGTGTTGGCTTTCAGAAAATATATACAGGGTTATTCACAAAAGGTTGAAGAGTTTGGAGAAGGCAGGAGAAGTGAACAATCTAGGACAACATATCTGATTTGGAAAAATTCTCCAATTCAGCTCACTTTCCAGTTCAGCTATGTTGTCCTAGATTGTTCACTTCTCCTGCCTTCTCCAAACTCTTCACCCTTCTGTGAATAGCCCTCATGATGTTTTGGGGGTTTGAAATAATTTTCAGGCCTAAATGTAAATAATGTGGATTATATCATGCGTGCAAAAAACGAAAAAACAAAAAACAAAAAAGGCCTAGGCAGCGAAAAGGTTCAAGTGTATCTAAACCCAGAAACAAACATAAAAAGTGTATATTGCTGCTTACAAGTCCTTAGATTTGGTGGTTTTCACTTTTTAGTGCATAAAATACCTGTTTATCTTGCGAGAATTACCAGAAGAAAAAAAAGAAAAGCGTGAAAAAAAGAAAACTAATGTAATACCACATCTGGGACTAGGAAACTGGGATATATTACATCTTGAGGTGTAAGCACCCCTGTTCAAACCTAGACGTTGGCATTTTCTGCAAGTGTTTTGAGCAATTTTATGCTCGTGTGCACGTGCTTTTGAGCATTTATGCAGGCGTTTAGCTTCAGTCGTTTTTCTATTTGGCCCAGTGGAAAGCAGTAGCATCTGTGACAAAAATGCCCCAAAGATGCTCAAAAAATGCTTGTGGTGCACATTTTAAGGCATTTCCATTGAAGTGTATGGGAACAAAAACGCTCAAATCAAAACTTTTTCAAGCAACAGGTGTTTTGCTACAAGCGACAGAAAGCTCCGGTTGAAGAGGGGCCATAGAACACGATGGGATTCCTTGTATTGAGCATTTTGTAGCTTCAAGCTTCAAAATGCCTAGGTGTGACTGGGGCCCAAGATACACTTTGAATACAAGCTCACATTTTATCTGGACAATATAACACACCACCCCAAAAAACATTATGCTTTCCTTTCCAACAAACATAAAAACATGGCTGCGTTTGCAACCTGGCCCCTTTAAAATTAGAAAACAAAACAAAAAGATTCTCTAAGCATAAGCACAACTGGAATGTGTTAAAGTAAAAGTATTTTTGGTAACCCCCCCCCTGCATTCCCCCAAATTGTGCAGTATGGGATGGATACATATATATCAGTGTTTATGTTTTGGACTGGATGCATCAGGCGTGATACGTGCAGCAAAAAAAGCCATATTTAAGCCCGATGCACTCATCTACCTTTATGAGTACTATTTGTAAGAGGCAGCATTTGCATTTTCCAAGCATTAAAGCTGCTGATTTCCTCTTGTGTGCAGCTGTGAGGGTGGCAGAGGCGAGCCATTTCCACTCAAAGTGAATGTAGGCAACAAATAAGCTGCAGAAAGCAGTTTAAAGGCTTTTGTTCGCACCATTTATCCCAAGCATAGCTTCTCCCTATCCCACTGGGCACTACTTACACTCACAATAAAGAAAGAAGCCAGGCTCAGCGCTAGTCGATAATAAACATCGGCAGGCCTTTGTTTACAGGTTCAAAACGCGCTGGTCTAAATATAGGAAATAAATGGCTGACTTGGAAATAATGTTTCATACAATTTCATGTTCTCCAATGGAGATCGTTTTATTCATTTATGACTTCAACATCCAAGACAAATATCACGTGCTGATGAAATACAACTGTGCATCCAAACAGTTCAAATCACTTTTATGGGATCGTTCAGCTAGAAGTTATTGCTACAATACAGACTGTTTCAATGTGAGAATAGCATCCGTACATACTCTAAATCATATAGCAAGTATGGCTACGCCCGACTAATTATGAGATCACAAGGAACTGTCATCCACATGAAAGGAGATCTTTACTGTGCAGAACTAATATGGAGCACCAAGAAAGCAAACATGGCAACAAGATATACTGAGGTCTGACATATATTGCTTAGAGGACCAGAGGAAGCCTTGGTGTGTATCTACACTAAAACACACAAACCATTTATGATGTTGTTGCCCAGGTTACTATAATGTCAAAAGTTCTGGCTTTCCTAGGTAATAATCCAAACACCGTGTTGCTTCAGGTTGGTCCGTGTTTATCTACATAATAAACAGGTGCCAGTCTTGCTTGTCTCTTATAAACCCAATATCAATTAATGGATGACTGCACTGCAAAGTAAGAGTTCGGCTACTTTACGTATTCAGAAATTGGCATATCAGAAATACATCAAGAAGAGACTTCACCTATGCATTTCACACTCCTCACTAACGGTTAATCATAGAGTTGGACTATGAGCAGCCATGTCAATGTACAATGAGAGCTGGCACGCCCTGCCATATTCACCATGGTAAAACGGTGACACTCAGTGCCACTGGAGCATGTACATATCCACAGGACATTTATACAAAAAAGGAAGCAAGAAGTGCACAGTGTAATGAGAGAAAACTTGAACATAGTAAGAGGAAAACTGTAGGTGTTTTGACAAAAATAAAAATACGATCCAATGCTCTAGAAAACTAATCTTTACTGAGGGTTTAGTCCTAGTTTATAAGTAAAAAATAAAGCTCTAAATATTTAAAAGGGTTTTCCAGTCTAAATTACAAAATCTAGAGTTCTGCTGCTGACCCCTCCATATATTAACATATAACAGACCGTCCTCTTACTGGGTACATTGGGGGGATGTAGGGTATGACGGCAACACCTGTGCCCCAACTGGATACGTTGTCAGAGCTAGCTCCCTGTGCGCTGGAACGAACTAGCAGAGTTGGTTATAGCAGAAACATTACCCTAAACATCAGGAAGAACCAATGTTGGGGTGAAACAGGAACTAACAGAATCTCTACCCACACACTACACACTCTCTTAGCTGCATACATTCACCCAGTCTCTGGTCGGGACACGTTATACGGGAACAAATGTAAACACTTTATTGAGCAACAGCCCACATTTTATAGCTCACAGATCCCACATCCCCTAGGTAAAGATTACATAATTTTAATAAAATTATTTTTTTTTGGAAATAGCCGAATAGTTTAATGATAAAGGGATTATCAAAAGGGCTAACGATAAAGAGATTATCAAGGTGATCATGTCAGCAGGCTCATCAGAGAGGAAGATGTAGTTATCTTTGCAGGGAGCCTATTGTGTGAGCAGTCCAGACTTTGTGGTGCCAGCAAGACATGACACACAAAATGTCCGCCCGAGAGTGCCTTAAGATTGGTAATAAGTCCCACTGGACCATGATCCAGCCGGTAGGCATAGCATTAAATAAGCTCGTACAGGAGTTCCGTAGAGGGGTTCAGATGTTAGGTCCAGGAAAAGATACAGTACTAGCCCCGCTGGTAATTTAAAACCTTAATCTAGGCTTGGGTCTATAGTCAATGAGGAGGAGGCTGGCCTTCAATTGCCCAGGGCATGGAGGCTTCCATCACATATGGAAATGGGGTAGAGAGTAGGAAAAGTTGGGAAGAGGGTGAAGAAGGTCTTGGTCAGGAGTCTTGGTGTTGAAGGGAAGGAAATCCTAGAGTTGGGTATAAACCTTATAGTTTAAGGAGAGAGATATTCAGCTCTTGGGAAGCTAGCAATCTAATGTCTGTGCACAGTCATATTGATGTGCACAAACTTGGGCAAATTCGCTAGAAACCAAATAACATATTGTTTTTTGGGTTCTGGGAGGAAATCAGGGCACCTGTAAGAAAACCCACATATACACAGGGAAACATACAAACTCCATGCCGAAAATTTGCCTAGTGGGAGATGAACCCATAAACCCAATATAAGAAACAAACTCTTCTATCTGGATATTTCACATCCTAGTTTACATTTACTGAGCTGTTCTGTTTTATGCTATAGCGAAAACCAGATTAGAGCACATGAGGAAATCGGTAGGGAGTTACACTTTCTTCATATCGTTTTGCAAATTGCGCTGCGCTTTAAACAATCCAATAAGCCCTAACAAACATATAGTGAATACAGTTTTAACTGTTCATGCCTTTCTCTGCTGCCGACATAAACCAAACATTGGCAGCACCAGGCACCAGATGAACCCAAAAGTGACAATGATTTTGTCACTTCTGGTTTCTGAGCTGTCATTCCCTGGCCACTGTGGCTGGGGGGTGAAATAACTGAAACCTGTCACCACTTTATTGCTATCAGATATGCCTATCTATGCATTCTACTCCAATGTTTTGTAAAAAGAAATGCATCTGCTACAGAGATTAATAGAAATGCATCTAAAACTCATTACAATTGCATAATGCATGCACTGTATATGTATCAAGAATCCACAGAAGCTTTTACTCCTTTTGAAAAGTAAAAGTGTAAACTGGCCTTCAATTTAAAGCCAATACATTGATATTTGACTGTGTTAGAAAGCCTAACACACTAATCCTGATATCCTAGAAATCACGTTTCTTCTACACGGACAGGCTTCCACACAGATGGAGGACCAAAGTAGCCAAGGCCTGGGCTATCTTTTGTCTTTCCAGGACTTTAACTTTGTAGTCAACATCACAGCTGCAAATATATGCGCACAGTGAGCAGAGATGTAAATAACTGCTGTTTGTAGTATTGTTCCTCTGCTGCTTAGGCCTGGCAAATGGCCAGGTGTTTTATAAAGCAGCATTTCAAGCAAAGGAAGCCATTCATCGCTGTTCTGTAATGAAAACATTAAGACATCTTGATGCTCTTGGAGGAAGTGTCTGACTGTGCCAATGTGTAAAGCGGAGAAACAAAGGCGCGTCGTTCTTCAAATTTGAGCAAGATGTGTGGAACAGGAGAAGGCAGAGCCTTGAAGCACATACACAAAATACATACATGTGGTATGTCTAATGGATTCATCCTTAGAGATATTTATGTCGTGTTCATAGATGCATTAGGCCAAGCATGGAAGAGCAGGAACACTTCAATGTAAGTGGAAGAATCCTAAGGTGTAATTCGCTATTCCTTCATTCCTCATTGTCATAATGACTGTGGACTGGTGATGTCACTTATGTGATAAGATTTTTGTTGGTGCCCGTAGTTTCCACATACAAATCTATGTAAATGCAAAATTAACTTAAAGCACACCTCCAGATAGATGAAAAGTTAACCCTTGCAGTGAAACCACCGTGGCACTGCAAGAGAAAACTGCTCAATTATGTCTGTCTGGGGCTAAGGAAAAAGCTGTTTTAGTTCTCAGATTACCACTCACATCAGCTCCCTCCAAGCTGCTAGATCGGTCTCCACAGCCTCTTCTCCCTTTTGTTCTGGTGGTCTAAGGACCACTAACATCATCAAGTACAATGCAGGTTCCACAAACCTGCATTAGACATGAGGACGCCGAGGGACAGTCCACCATCTGGAGTGGAGGGGGAGAAGAGGAGAGAGATGATTGTCGGGAGAGCAGGGATTTAGTAGGTAAAACAGGATTTTCCTGTCCCCTAGACATAAACGAGCAGTTTTCCCTTGGAGTGCGAGGGCATCTCCACTGCAATGAAAACTTTTAGTTGGGTTTTAAAGCTGACCTTCAGGCAGATGTAAAACACACTAATTAATGCATCCTTAAAATGTATTTCCAGCATAAGTACCTGATGGATATCAGCCTCTAGTACTGCCTGAACAGCAGAGCTCAGACTGGGGGAAGTAGCACAAGGAGTCTATCAGCTATGCTCTGGCATGCAAGGAACATGCTAATAGAAGTGAAAAACACAGTGACAGAGAGATGAGCTCATCAGTTGGCTGCATCTCTGTGTGTGTGTGTGTATATGTATATACACATACATACACACACACACACAATATTACCAAAAGTATTGGGACGCCTGCCTTTACACGCACATGAACTTTAATGGCATCCCAGTCTTAGTTTGTAGGGTTCAGTATTGAGTTGGCCCACCCTTTCCAGCTATAACAGCTTCAACTCTTCTGGGAAGGTCGTCCACAAGGTTTAGGACTGTGTCTATGGGAATGTTTGACCATTCTTCCAGAAGCACATTTGTGAGGTCAGGAACTGATGTAGGATGAGAAGGCCGGGCTCGCAGTCTCGGCTCTAATTCATCCCAAAGGTGTTCTATCGGGTTGAGGTCAGGATGCTGTGCAGGCCAGTCAAGTGCCTCCACCGCAAACTCGCTCATCCATGTCTTTATGGACTTTGCTTTGTGCACTGGTGCGCAGTCATTTGGAACAGTAAGGGGCCATCCCCAAACTGTTCCCACAAAGTTGGGAGCATGAAATTGTCCAAAATATCTTGGTCTGCTGATGCCTTAAGAGTTCCCTTCACTGGAACTAAGGGGCCAAGCCCAACCCCTGAAAAACAACCCCACACCATAATCCCCCCTCCACCAAACTTTACACTTGGCACAATGCAGTCAGGCAAGTACCGTTCTTCTGGCAACCGCCAAACCCAGACACGTCCATCGGATTGCCAGACAGAAAAGCGTGATTCGTCACTCTACAGTTGGTGACTTCTGCGCACTGTGCGCTTCAGCAACTCAACCACTTCGTGGCTAAGTTGCTGTTGTTCACAGTTGCTTCCACTTTGTTATAATACCACTAACAGTTGACCGTGGAGTATTTAGTAGCAAGATAATTTCACGGAAAACCTGAATCCAATGATTTGGAGGGGTGTCCCAATACTTATGGCAATATAGTGTGTGTATACACACACACACACACACACACACACACACACACACACAGTATCTATATATCTATCTGATGTTTTAGTTTAAAAGCACCTTGATGCAACTCAAAAGCAGCTTATACCATGCTCAACTAAAAAGCAATGTAAAGCAACTCATATGCAAGTGAAGGCAAATATGAAACACTGGAAAGCACACTGCATTGACTTGCTCCTAAGTCTGATGCGCATCTACATTAATCCATACTGTAAATATGGTATGTTCCATCTGAGTTTTTAACAAAGGCATCTTGATTTGTGAAAGGTTCCCTGTAGGATAAACAGGAATTGATAGATATGGTCAGTGTGTAACAGCAACAAATTATAGAAAATGTGTTAGTGAACATAAAACTGCAGTAGGATTAGGACATGCTCTGCAGTCATGCTGATGGTATGTTCTCTGGAGCAGGCATTAATGACTGCACACAAAGCCTCTAAAATACAGAAACGTATAATTGGTAGATGAGTAACAGGGTTTTCCAGGAGCATCACTGCTAGCAAAACGCTAAGAGGCATTGTACCTTATATAATCTGTTATATATGGTACACACATATGTTTCAGGATGATAATGAAATCCAAACAGCACAAGCCATACAAGCAAACAGCACAAGCCATACAAGCAAACAGCACAAGCCATACAAGCAAACAGCACAAGCCATACAAGCAAACAGCACAAGCCATACAAGCAAACAGCACAAGCCATACAAGCAAACAGCACAAGCCATACAAGCAAACAGCACAAGCCATACAAGCAAACAGCACAAGCCATACAAGCAAACAGCACAAGCCATACAAGCATTAAAGAAAGCGCTGCTATTAATACTAAATACTATGTGATGGCAGCAGTATAGCCAAATACACATTATTCTACAGTCCCATACATTTTTCAGTTCCATGTTTCACATACCATCATAGACCATCATAAGCAGCTTAAGATCATATCCAGTCCTGGGAAAAACAATGACACCTCAAAATCCCACATTAATTCCAGCCAGGCCAGTCTATCATTAGTGCTATCAAATCAGGAGTGTCTTTATAAAAGAAATTTGCAGAGCCATTTGTTCTTTGAAACTTCATGTACAATTATTTTGTGCACATGGGGGCAAAAACTAATGATATTAGTATATTCTCTTTCCAGGTCAAATTTCATTCATTCGTAAGATTAGGGAGAATCAGGAAAATACCACATTATGGCCAATAGGTAGAGCAGAAGATCAAAGGAAATACTTATTTCCTATGATCTTCAGTTGCATCTTGTGTCCATAATGAGGCATTGTCCTGATATTACATTCGGAAGTGGAAAGAGAATGCTGGACCTGTGTAATTATTCTGTGTTTTGCAGCTAATTTTGGTTGAGTGAAGTGAATATGTTTAATGCGGTTAATAGATAGGCAGCTATCACTTGCCTAAGGGTCTCAACAGTTTTCTTGGCTTAACAGTGAACACAGTAGATGTAGGAATTGAAACACCACACCAATTAAAATTGTACAGATACAACTTTATTCCACTAGGGTCACGGGGACAACCGAGTAGAATAGCCAACACGTTTTTGGGGCCCAAAAACACCCCACCCCCTTCATCAGGGCTTAATGAGAGAAACCATGTATGTGGACTAAAATTGAACTGTGATGGGGAAGCTTTTGGCTTGTCAGCAGCTGATTTGGTGGCCCGATATTACATTTGGAAAGAAAATATGCTAATAACATTTGTTTTTGCCCCATTCGCATAGAACAGATATACAGTACATGCAGTTTCATAGGACTAATGGCTCTGAATTTTTTCTTTTATAAATCCACCCCTTAGTGTTACCAACATGTTCTGATGAATTTGTTTCTTTGTCGTGTCATTGCTCCTGCAATTAAGATTATCCACAAAAAGCAATCTACTTAAGAGGTGTACATAACTTAGGAGTTTAAACAAATCAACCAAAATGAAATGGTAAAGTCACTTTTTTTCTGCAGTATCAGAAACACATTCACTACCAAAAAACAGGCTTAGATACACACTTGTAGGTTTAAATCACTTAATAAAAAGAAGAAAAAAAAAGTTGTATCCTTCCTAGGCTAACCAGGCATTCCTATTAGCCCATCCAATTAATGCTTTATTTGCTGCCAGTTAGCGCCCCCCCCCCCCCCCCCCTACTCTGGGCCTATTTCAGTGATGGAAACATCATAACATATTTTGGATTGCTTTATCAATATGATCAGAATGTCCGTCCTTTCCAAATTACTTCACTTATTTTGGGTATCACCAACAGCAGTTCCTCCCACCTTCTTCATAACATAAACATATGATCTCATATTTTAATTGGAAAATGACAAAACCATTTGTTCCTAGACAATATACAGTATGTTAATATATCCGGATTTTCAAACTTATTATTGTTCTGCCCAAATTATCCAACTAACTTGTCTACATGGGAACCCTCCATGTTTTTTTTTTTCCAAGAAATACTAGTTGCCTTACTCATATAGACACCCTAATGTGGCTCCCCCCTCCAGAACAGCCCACTTCTATTAGCTCCCTGATGAAGCCCTCGCTACAGATGTGGTTCAGGTAAAGGTTTCATGTAAACTCAATCTACCCCAATGCAATGATGGCATAACCTTCTACTAAATCACAGGAGCAATGACAAGCTATATGGTCCATCACAGCCATAATGAAACGCCCTTGAACGAGTTCATATTGCCCATTCCTCCTTAACCAAAAGCCTACTTACATGGTTGCACAATTGGTGGAGACATGTTCCATAAACCTGTCTCCAGATAACCTGACTTTAATCTAGAGTCTACGGACTAATCCAAAGTCAATTTAATGTAATACTGCATATAGCTCCCTATGTGGAGTTTTCACAATTTCTAGAAAATAAAACCTAGAAGTCTTTTTAGCAGTCAAGCAAACTATTGAAAATGAATGGGAAAAAAAACATTCTGAATAATTAAAATGACCCAAGTCCTAACCCCCCCCTTTCCAATCTAACCTTGTTTTTACCCTCTGATTTATTCCAGGTCATTGTCTGGGGTGATTAGTGTCTCCCTCACTCCTGACCTAATTTCAGCACTCTAACATTCTGTTCTTTTAACTGTTCTAGTATTTCGTTCTCTACAAAACCATGAAAAGTGGGCTATCTAAAAAGTTATCATCCCAATGCAATAGGTTCCAACCTTAACCCTGTTTAGCTATGTTTTTGCAAAAAAAATCTTGCTTTGTTATAATACTGAAACTGAACAATCACTTTCCATTAAACCTGCAATCTGTCACAAGTAGTCTGCTGTACTCTGACTTTAGTGATCTAACTCATGTACTTATCAATAAAAGTGAATACATTTCTCAAAGACATTTGTGTTACGTACCCCTACAATTAAGCGCGCCAATACACATTGCGCAGGCATGGTCCACCGTTGCCACAGCACAAAACCAACAGCTAATAATTGTCTAGATATCATTTTTAATAAAGTCTACAATTACTGTTCACAGAAAACAGCTGTCACAATACAAAGTTAATTCCCTTCACACCTTTAAGCTAGAAAGCTCGAGGGTCACACACGACAAGGGATGAGAATCAAAAGCAATCACTAAGGCTTTCAGAGAAACTGCTGGAAAATATCAGACCGATGAAGGGTTATTCCTTTTTACTCACAGAAAAGAGTAAAATGCTTTGACTGCTGTTCATTTAAGTTCACATAAAATATCTAGACAGGTTTGGAGGCTGTAATGACAATGGGCATCTTTCATCCTCTTTTGTCATCAAAGACACATGCTTACCTGTGCCCTGTATGTCATTCCTAATTGCTGCAGAGTGCTCCCTGATGCCACCGGCAGGAACGGAGCGCCCACCTTAATGGCTGGGTATACTGAAAGGTATACTTTAAAATGAAAGCAGAATGCAGTGCCTGGTCACATTGTAGTCCAATACATCTGAATTTTAAAGCAGAACTGGGGGATCTGGAGTAAACCAATGCTTGGCTTATAGCACAGATCCTGAATGTGCTTCTACATCCATTGTCAGTGTAAATGAGCCTTTAGTGTGATGAATTATACAAAGTGTTAAAGGGCTACAGAGATAGTACTTAGCTGGGACCTTCAACTGAGGGGTGAGCTTCACCATTGGAAAACACACAAGACCACCCATTTTTTTTAGTCAGAAAGCTACAATGTATTTGCCTTGACTAAATTTATATTTGCCTAGATGGTCACACAAATGCAGTTCCCAGCACACACAAAAAAAATGTCTGGCATATTTGCCGCAATCACTTTAGCCTAATCATCTCCCCTCCCAGGGGCTCATATATGGCGGAAAGAGGATATTGCTGTCCACTTGCTGGGATCTGCATGCTGTGGCCGCCATTTTATGGCCTATTCATAAAATGTACACCGTGGTATATAACCTGTGTTGCAGCTCTCTCTCTACTTAATGCAGCAAAGAGAGCTCCACGATTGAAGGAGAACTGGTCATGTCACTCCTTCAGACTGCCATTCAGGTATACTGCACTCCGCCAACTTTGGACTCCTAAAGCCAGAGAAGCGCAATGCACATATGTGCTGTTTTTGCAGAATAGACATACTCCTGGTTTTTAAATAGACTTGTGGATCATGAGAATAGCTGTTGCAAAACTGTGCTCTTGCGTTGTCACCCTGTCATATATCCCCTTGGCTGAGGCTACAATCAGCAGTGCCAACACACATTGTGCAGGCATGGTCCACTGTTATCACTATTAGCAAGTCAGTAGATGCTGGAGTGCATGCATGTAGACAGGAAGTGGCTGAAAGAAGATGGAGGTGAATAGCAGCACTGAGATAGAAAAAAAGTAAAAACAGTAAAAGTATGGTAGTTGTTTATCACACACAGTGCCTCAGCCAACAAACTGTCTACCAGTCAGGATGTTTTATGCACTTTAACAGTCAAACTGTACTAAATATGAGCAGGTTACATCATCTATTATTCAAAAGAATGAGCCATATTCATTGGCTCCTAAAGTATAAAAATGAAATAAAGAATAAAATGCTTGCTCCCTTGTTTTTCCTGGCATGAACAAATAATCAAATGATGACATTTACAATGCAGATTCTTGATTAGCTCTGGGAGATTACATTTTAATATGAATCAAGTAATAAATCCTATTTCACGATAACTTTACAAGAAAGATAAAACCCCCTCAACACTATAACGTCACATTTCTGAAAGGTGCATGACAAAAAACAAAACATTTTTAACATTTCCCATGGTAGTAGCTATGTGTAACCGTTTAGTATTATAAAAAGCTTTCACTTTTTCACATATTAGGTCTCCGATTTACTTTTGCAACAAAGACACAAACATTTTCCTGATTAAATTACTAGAATAAAACATAAGGATATTGGAAAGGAAATAATTAATAAGGATATTGGTGCATTTCCGTAATATTTCTGCACGTGACCAGCGAAAAACCTGTTCCATTAACACGTTGCTCAACCCAAATTTTATATTTTAGCTATTTTAGTTATGGCTCCTTGTAGTCCATTTTTTTCTCTGATGTGTGCAATACTGAAATGCATGCATAATCCAGCAGAGAATAGTTAGATTGTTGGCAGTAATTATGAAGCTTTGGCTGTATTATAATGGTGCATCTCTATGAAGCTGTCTCTTTAGATCTCTGCCCCATTTTCATCAAAATCATACCCATGTCAGTTTGGCTAAGATAAAATGTATGTGTCTGGAATACAAATACACTATGAAGCCAAAGGTTTGTGGACATGTGACTTGACCATCATGTGTACATGAGCTTGATGGATATCCTATTCCACAACCATGGCCATTAAAATGGAGTTATCTACCCTCCCAATATGCGGCTATACCAGCTTCCATTCTTCTAGAAAGGCTTTTCACAAGATTATTTTTTGGGGAATTTGAAAAAAAAGGGATAAATGGCAGCAGCTCTGATCAGTTTAAAACTAGCAAAAAGGAGAAAGGTATACGTGGGCTGGGCAATACACAAATCAATACAAATGGGGTCCCAAGCACACTTTTACACATGGCAGTGTGGCTTCAACATGTATTCGCAAATGTATGCAACTCGTAGTAAAAACTAATACTTTTTTTTTATGGCAAACTTGAAAGTGTGCTAAGGTCCTGCTCTTTTTGGGAATTTGTGCCCATTCAGCCTTAAAGGGAAACTCCACTTTTATTTAAAAAGCCATCTAGCATATAAAATTGCTACACAAGCTATTTTGTAGTTTATTGTTATTAAAAATTGCCTTTCCATTTCAGTTGCTGTAATTTATTTAAACTGTTCAAAATGTTCTATGTGATATGGCAACCTGGAGGAATGCTGTACATCGCTCATGTATAGCATTCCCCCAGCAGTGTCATTTCCTGCTTGTGTGATTGGCTACCAGACTTTCCCAGAAGTCTGCACTTAGAAGCAAATACAATTTTAGTAATCCTCTGCAACAGAAATGTCCTTTTTGGTGAGATACTGGTGAGATAACTACTTGATGCAGACACTGCAGATTTCCCCATTAGCCAGGGGGGGGGGCGGCCCCTTCTTCGGGACGCAGAAGCGATCTGGCGACAGGTAAGTCGCCAGGATCGCTTCTGTTGTAAAGCCGACAGTCGGCTCTACAAGTTTAAACAGACTCCCAGCGGCAAAAGTCACCGGGAGTCTGTTTAAACAGCCCCGATGCTGGCGACGTACACTGTACGTCGTCAGTCACGAAGGGGTTAATACAAAGCCTGCCGTGATTGGCTCAGCGCCATAGTAGCTGAAGGACGGAAGATGGAGGACGCTGCTGGGATCCTGGACAAGGTAAGAGACTGTAATCCCGAGTGTGGCTCGGGGTTAACACTTATGGTACTGAAAATTAACCCCGAGCCACACTCGGGAATACCGCCAAGGAGGTTAGTAAGTGCATTTAAACATAGTTTTGGGCTATACTCGTCTTATACGACGAGTATAGCCCAAAACCTATATTTTTACACAAAAAGTGGGGGGTCGTCTTATACGCCCAGCCGTCTTATACGCCGGCAAATACGGTACTCATTTTCGAAAATAAGACCTGGCTTACAACTGGCCTTCCATTCCAGTTAATCTCAAAACTGCTTAATAGGGTTGAGGTCAGGGTTTTGTGCAGGCCACTCACCTCACCCGAGCACACCCGAGTACGGTTCAAGTTTGAACTTTAGAACTGCCGCAGCACCCGTCTTTTATAAGGAACATCGGTTTTGAGTGCGATGGGTTCATGGACTGTATCCAGATGCGCCCCCCTTGTGAATGAGTAAGGGGTACCTTTACCCCTACGCATTTACTAAAGGGTTAAAAAAAAATTGTAAATAAAAACACCGGACTTTTAAAAAAAAATCTTTATTTGGAAAAAAAAAAAAAAAAAAAGACATTTTTTCACAAGTCTTCTATTTAAAAAAATAAAAAAAATGGATCCACCAACATAATCATTGGGTCATTCACGACGTCCAGCGTTGTCGACGACACAATGAAATAAAATTAAAAAAATTAATAAATAGAAATATTTTTTTTAAACGACGCCCGCCGAACTGTCAAACTCCCACTACAGAATGGATTCTGACAGATGGCGGCAAAATATAAATAATTGGGCGGAGCTAGCAGTGACAGCTAGCTAGCTCACCCAACAGTTTACTTTTGTCTGGCCCTTGACAGGACTTCAATCATGGCTCTCACAGTGCATTGTGCTGTGATAGGGTAAAGACTTGCACCTGACCTGCGATCAGGTGCATTGTTTTACCCAATTAGGTGTTTCAAAAGGCACTGTGCAGCCGCGCAGTGCCACGTGGGGCGCTCGGCGGACGAACAGCCCGCCGAAAGCCCTGATAGTTTGTGGGTTCGCCAAACAGACAAACTGCCAATGTTCAAGTCAAAATGTTGGTCGACTCGAACATCGGGACCATCCCTACTCACCTCCACACCAAACTTGTCAAGCCAATTCTTTATGGAGCTGGCTTTGTGCCGAGGGGTATAGTCATGATGGAACAGAAACAGCTGCCATGAGGTTGGAAGCACACAATTGTCTACAATGACTTTGTACTATATGTTGTAACATTACCACTATCCTTCCTGATGCACAGGTGTGTTCACAAATGTTTGGCCATACAGTGTATTTCAGCAGTATTTAAATACAGACATCAGAACAGGCAATGGTTAAAAAAATTATCTTTCTGCTGCTTTACTGATGATTACTGACAACATTTTAACTTCTTCTTCTGGATTATGCATTTATTTCTGTAGTGCAAGGGTATCCAAACTTCTGCCCTCCAGTTGTGCTGAAATTACAAATCCTATCATGCATCTGCCTCTGGAAGTCATGACTGTGGCTATCAGAGTCTTGCAATGCCTAATGGGATGTGCAGCTCCGCCACAGTTGGAGAGCAGCTCCAACTGTGGCGTTTGGAGCTGAAGTTTGGCTACCCCTGCTGTAGTTCAAACATGAGGATACAATTGGACTGCAGTACACCAGGGGATGCAGAGTTTTATTAAAAAAACAAAAAACTTTCCTGTGACAGGTTATATTCAGCAAAAACTAAATGTATGTTCAATACTTCGCCTGGTTTATGCCACCTCTGAGCAATCCTGTAAATATACCATCACAAACAGATATTGCTTAGGTAAAATTTAGTGCATTCGATACATATTCTGTGGGTACCTTAAATAGTAATTCACTAGTGTTCTTGGCACAGTAATAGAGCTTCACACTCCCTATTCGGAAACCTCTGCCTGTTGTCTCTAGGGCTTTGTGAAGGTCAGCAACATGAAGGAGTATAGAAAACAAAGGATTGATTCCTACTCCACCAGCGATTAAGACCAGATCCACCGGAGAGTCTGTTGCCTGTGGATCAAAGAAGAACTCTCCTCCTACTCGTAATGCTACTTCTGAGCCGAGGGAACACTGTGAGAGGGAAATAACAGACAAATAAACAGTATAAGCATGAGGCACATTACAGAGAAAACTTGTACATGTAAGACACACAGAAACACCCCCCGTATATAAATATCTGTATGTATGTATGCATGCATGCATACATACAGTATATATATATATATATATATATATATGTGTGTGTGTGTGTGTGTGTGTGTGTGTGTTTCTT
>NW_017306272.1:2026561-2036377 GCF_000935625.1 Nanorana parkeri
TATATATATATATATATATATATATACACACACACATATACACACAGATATATATATACACACATACACACACACTAAATAATGTACCTTGGGTTTCCCATTACTCGCCCATCTAAACAAAAACCTCACCCACTTTCATATGGCTTTTGTCGGAATGTAGCCATTGTTTTGATAAAGATGTGCAGAGCTTAGTTAAAGTGGACCTTGCACTACTATAAAACTTGTAGTGTGAAAAAGTTAGATACTATACTTACTTTTCTCCCAGCTTCCATACTGCAGAAGGGTGACAACACCATCCTTCTGACAAGATCACAGGGAATGCCGAGTACCCAAAATCTCACAAAATGACACTACATCACAGTACAAAAGTATCTCCTCACAAGATTTGGCCTACTCAGCATTCCCAGGGATCTTGCGGGAAGGATGGTGGTGTCATCCTCTCCTAGGTGCCATGGAAGCAGAGGTTAAGTAAGTATATTACCTAACTTTTTTAACCAACTGTTTTTCTAATCTTTTAATCACAATGCAGTGTTTTTGCATAGGAAGAAAAGGGACTGTGGTAAATAAGCCGACCTTGCATTTTAGGTGCAAAGGTCAGCTTTAATCCTTTCGTTGCCTGCGATATATATGCCATACATGGACAGCAGCGGGCCCCTGTAGACGGACTCCCGGCAGCTATAGCCACCAGAAGTCTGTTAACTTGTGTAAAGCTGACTGCCGGCTTTACACTGGAAGCAATTCTGGCAGCTGTAAAGCCACCTGATCACTTCCGGGGCCCATAAACTGTGCCTTCTCCCACCTCCTGACACCCCTCGACTTGCTTCCCCAGCTCCACTGCCCCACCTGCGGGCCCGGACCCAGCATCGTGGGTGTCGTTGGGTAGTAGGGGGAGGAACCACTGAACATCCATTCGCTGACTCCCCACTGAATAAAATCGACACTTCCGGTTTCTGAGCTGTCATTCTCCAGCTAGAGAAGCATCAATGAGCTGCAAAGGTGTCATTAAGAGTAATAGTGTTACCTTAAAAAGAACCTGTCATCTCCAATGTGCTATTACATAGGGTGATTGTGAGCCCCCCTACGTGATAGTTATAAAAGTAAGTAAAAAAAAAAAAGAAAAAGTAAAAAAAAAATTAAGTAAAATAAAATACATTGAAAAACACCCCAGAAATGTCCCCCCTGTCCACACACATACTAACGTATACATGCTTTGGGTGTACAAAAACAACAATTGTGCTATATGTTAGGTATCGCTGCATACACCTGAGTGAGAGCAATAATTCTAGAGCCAATATGCATGGTTAACTCTAAATTCATGAACAGTAAAGGTTTTTAAAAGCGTCACCTATGAACCATTTGTGATACCATCGTTTTTTGACGCTTCATAGGCGCATGCAATTTTTTAGCTTGGCATGTTGGGTATCTATTTATTTGGCATAGCCTCATCATTTATATGTTGGGATGGGTATTATATTGTGGTTTTGTGCATTAAATTGAACTTAAGTGTATTTTTTACTGAAAGTTTGAATTTGATAAAATAGTTGCGCTAATATCATTAATAAATAATTCTGGGGGGTTTAAATAATTGTCAGGCCTTAAATGTGGATTATAATAGGCATGCACCAATACCGTTTTTTTGACATCGAGTACCAATATATTTTTTCTGTATTTGCCGATACCGAATACCAATACCGGAAGTTCAATTAAGGAAGCCAAGCAGCGTGTAATGACTCGCCACCTGGCTTCCTGATGAGCCCGAAGCTGAAGCATGTAATAACTCACTGTCCGGCTTCCTGATTGGCCAGCCTCCCGACCAATCAGGAGGCCGGACAGCACATCATTACACGCTGCCTGTCTTCCTGATTGCCCAATAAGCTTGCTCCATGCTCCCTCATCACTGTGACGAGGGAGCATGGAGCCGGCTTCCCGGCCAATCAGGAAGCTGGACAGCGTCGCCGGGCTTCCTGATACTGGAAGCTTTACTATCGGGCTAGGCATCGGAGCATTTGGGAGAGTACGTGTACTCGGCATTGGCACTGATACCGATACTAGTATCGGTGCATCCCTAGATTATACCATGTGTGCAAAAATTAGTAAAAACAGCTTTGGCAGCAAAAGGGTTAAAGCCACGTATTATCCAAAATAGCACACCACTATGTAGCGGTTTATGGCAAGTTGATGTGAACTGCGGTCGTGTGATTTTATTTAGGCTCACGTTCCTCCTCATTGACTTCTAATATTGGTATAAACTACTGTACAGTTGCATTATCACCCCCACCATACTAACATTACCAAAACTTTTTTTATGGGGTGAATAGTGATACCACTCCCATAGCATCTGGAGAACAACAATTGCTACATGACTTTGATGTAAATGAATATTCCCCAGTACTTAGCTCAGCCAGCCAGCAAAATGGACCTAATTAGATTCTGTAGCTAACAGTTTAATAAAATCAAACAAACAAGTAGACCTATGAAAGTGAAGTCCTTGTTCCATACTGTATACCTCCAATGTTTGTATTCAAATGAATCCACAACTGAAGAGCCCGTTTTTGTGACCCCCCCTACACATATTTCCAAATCCATGCAAATGAGACCCCTGTTTTTATAAAACTATTAGATATGTTAAATAAAGGTCTTTTCAATTAAAGCATAAAACACATATGAAAAGAAATCCTGCGTATTGTGCAGTAGTCACGCTGCCTTAAACATGTGCTGATTATACCCATTAATTATTTCATCCAACGACAAATGTAATTTTTCAGCAACGAGCAGAAAATCTAAACACAATCAATGTTCATGCAGTAATTAATACATATTATTATTCTCTGCAATGTTTTAGAAGTAGAGGACTGATATCTTCCATCTGTAACTTGGAAGGCAGATATCTACCATCTGCAACAGGCTGTAAGAATAACATGGCATGGCACTAGTAAACACTTGGCAATGCATTCTGCTGGCATGGCCACGATGATTCCATGTTATTCAGAGTGTATACCATTGTGTCTGCTTGCTTATCACACGTGAGGATGTTTATGCATATGCATGCATATCGTGCCCGTTGTCACAAGTGTAATGTTAATAGTGCTACTTAAATACAACTGGACAGATTTATATTGGAGAAAAAGAAAATCTATGCTGTTATAGATAGATTCCAGCTCCTTTCCAGAGCAGATGTGAAAAATCAAAGCAACCATTGGATTGGACACTTTCCCTTTTCCCAGTTTTTTCAAAAAGTGGAATTGCAGCCAATAATTTTGTTTTGGTTTTGAACAAATTGGAGATGTGTCAGAACTTTGGTCAGATTGTTTTTGCATGATGAATAGGACAATGGGAGCAGTGAAGACATCCAGCATACCACCTCCATCACCATCTGTTTTAGAGATTCGCATATTGTTACGGGAAGGAGAACCTGTACCCTAGTTTGCAAATGTGCAAATGTACGGCAAGATCTCTTCTTGTTCTGAGAAAAGATGCAATGGGCCCTCGGATGATAGCCAGCCCCAAGGCCTGGCTGAAGAATCATTTTGTGCTAAGCCTAAGGAGCTTCTAGGCCATGAAGAAGAACCTTCCTACAGCTATAATAGATGGGCAAAGCTTGAGTTGGAACAAGAAAAAGGTGGCACCTACACATCAAGCATTTAAAGAACATGGCACTGCAGGTCACTTTATGTGAACCCCCATAGTAGGGGGATTTGATGAAATTCCTACTTGATATCAAGTCACGAGAGATAACCATTATGGAGAGCTATTTCAGAGCTGATTTTGCACCGAAATAGCCATTTGTAAAGAAATCACAGATAGTAAAGAAGGCCGGTAAACTGACCACTGCTGAGCAGCGATGGACAAAGAGCTATGTAAAAAAGGCCTGGGCTGATATGGTGCAGGTTGTTGTACAGGTTACCCTTTTAAGGAAGCTTCTATCAGCATAGGCATGATCGTCATCAAAAGTGCAGTTGTCGGTCCTGGGAACAAAATTAGCCTGAGCAGTGTGATCTTATGCAGGATATGCTGTGACTGTGCAACACTCCTAATGTGGAGCAACTGCTTGTCACAATAGAGGTTCTGGGAATAAAAACTGGGCAGTGATCTGATAGTGGAGCAAGACAGATTTAGTGGTGGCTTCAGCAAGAGAGCGCTGGTCATTAACGGCATCATCCAGTTAACGACTGTGGGGAAGAGACAATCCCACTGAGAGACTCTGGCCAGCAAACTGTGCCCACTGAATGCAGTGTATCTGGAAACTTGGTTGAAGACCACCAAATGGCCTTAGTGAAACTGAGATTTCAGAAGTGTCTTCTGCTCTGATGGGCTTTACTTTTTATGGCAGTGAGAAGAAAGGAGTAGCTGGTGATCACTATAAAACCATGAGATGTAACACCCATAGGTGGGGCAGTGAAATCCCAAGTGGCAAGGTCAAAACTCTGCAGGATTCTAACAGTTTCCATCAAGAACTAGTGCAATAGACAAATATGTTGCCATTAGTAATGTTCAAGCTCTTCACTGGAAAAAACTGTGTATTGTAGTGTATTGCCCCGTTAGTGTTTTTTACCTTCAGTTCCATTATCCACCAATTTGTATTAGACATCTATACTACTGTATCTTATGAAGAGTCATCCATTGGTAATAGGCAATAGAAGAACCTCTGCTGCCACATCTACCGGCTAGCCTATTTATAAAAGAGGGTGGTAGAAAAGGATCCTATACCTTCAAAGTGCAAGCTTCATCAGTAACTAAGTTTCTCAGTAGCACCAGGTTTCTAAGCAGCTGTCCCATTATCACCATGGTGATGACGCACTCCATTCCAAGGTAGGGATCAAGATTTTACTACCCTCCAGTATAAATATAAGGTGGATACTTCCTTAGGCCCCTTTCACACAAGTGTCATCAGTTCAGTCAAGGTTCACAGATACAAAAAAACTGATGAAAACTGAATCAGTTTACATCAGTTGCACATCCTTTGTCAGTTCAGATTACATCAGTATTTTTTGTTATTATAGTAAATTCCCATGATTCTTTGCTTTCCCCCAGCATGCATTGAGCTTGCCATGCTGTATTATGACATCAGTCCCCCAAAAAAGGATGTAACCTGAACTGATGTAAACTGATCATCAGTTTACATCAAGTTACATCAGTCCCGTTCAGTCAAAACGATGAGCTGATCCGTCTCAAATTCCTGACCTCAACTGACACTGATGTTTCCTGATGTACTTATGGTCATCAGTTTTCATCCGCACTGCCATAGAGATGCATTGTTGTCCGTTTTTCAACCTGGCAACCTGAACCCTCGTGTGAAAGGGGCCTAACTTTGAACATCAATTCTGTTTGAAAGTTTCCAAATAATTACAATAATGTCATTATAATATCAAACACACACAAAAGTTTTCAGACCTGAAACACAGCTCTTCCTTTTAAAACCCTGGCTGAGAGCACAACTTGTAACCTCCATCCATAATAGGAAAGATTTATATTGAAATAAAAAAAAAGAGCAAAATGCAGTACCCAAGAGCAGCGAAAGCCAATCATGTTATGAATTTACTGAGCCAGTGTAATCCTAGACTTAGTGAAGAATCAACACAGCTCATAGCATTGATGTTAAGCAATTGTCTTTTTTTAACCCCTTCGTGACGGGAGACGTACACTGTACGTCCAGCCACAAAGGGACCAAATGACTTGTCACGTACACTGTACGTGACGAGTTATTTGCTTCTTTAGAGGGCTGTTAAAAGCTGAGAATCAGCTTTTAACATTCATTAATAGATGCCCTTACTACAGAGGCATTCATTAATGAAAGGGTTAACCTTTTTCAGACACCCGATACCTTAATATCGGGTGTCTGAGAGTCAAAGCAAAGCGGACACACATGCCGGCTTTTGCCGGAATTCTGACAGCTCGTATAGATCGAGAGAGATATCTCTCTCAAGCTATACTGGCTTTTTTTTCTTTTTTTCTTTCATGAATAGATACATAATGTGTCTATTCCTACAATGTATCTATTCCTGGAAGAAGAATGTTTGAGTTTGCTGATCGTTGTTGCAACAATCAGAAAACCTTTAGTGACAGCTGAATCCTGAACTGCTGCAGGATCAGTGTCACTAACTTATTATCGGCTGTTCTGAAGTTTGAAGCAGCCTGATAATAACCAAAAATGTATTAATTTATCAAGCAGTAACAGTGAGATTAATTCACAATGACTGTTTGATATAATTAAATAAATAAAATACAATTTTTAAGTTTAAAAAAAAGTGAAAAGTGTAAAAAAAAAAAAATTTGTGAAAAGTGTAAAAAAAAAATGTGTAAAAATAAAATAAAATAAGGGACAAATAAATGAATGTATTTATTGCATTTTTTTAGCTGTGCTGGTTTTGTAAAAAAAAACTACAAATCAAAACTGGGAAAAAAGTGTTTTTTTTAACGTTTTTTTTCTCTTTTTTTATATTTTATTTGTCCTAAGTGAGGCGTTAGACACACATATGTGATATAAATATGTAGCCCTATCTGTCCTCTAAAAAACAATATATAATATGTGTGGGTGCACTTTGTAAGAAAGTATATTACTGACGTGGAAGAATCACACAGCAAAAATGTCAAAAGTGTGTCAGTCATTTACGAACAGAAACTAAAAACAAGCTCAGTCATGAAGGGGTTAAAGCTAGTGTTAATAGGAAACAGTACTTTTACACAGTTAAAGGGAGAGCTTTGGTTTTCAGCTACTCAAGAAACAGCCCATTCCCGGCTACTTAACCCTTTTGCTGCCAGAGCCGCTTTTGCATTTTTTTGCACACATGTTAAAATGTACATAGGGGGAATTTATCAAAACGGGAACAGACAAAATCTGGAGCAGTTGTGTATAGTAACCAATCAGCTTCTCTCTTCAGTTTGCAGAGCTGCTCCAGATTTTGTCTGCTTCAGTTTTGATAAATTCCCCCCCATAGTGTTGTATTGTGAGATGTAGCTTCCAATGGTAGCGCATTAAGGACGCATCCACTCGCTTATGACTTCTTTCTTGCCCACTTTTATTAAATGAAGGTTCACAAAATAATGTGATCACCCTCGCAGGGGTTTTCAAACACAAAGTACAGTTTTCTTTCTTCATCCAAAATAGCACTTTCAAAGTCCACCGACTTTAGGTTGTCCAATTACCAAACTCTTTTCACCACACAGGTGACACACTCCTCAGTCCACCAGCCACAGACTGGTCCCAGGGTGGAGCCCTCCTGACTCCTGCAGAGACCTCCTCTGTCACCCAGGTGGAGCACTGAACCTGACCCAGCATCCTCATCATAAGGGCTGTGCACAGGTGGCCCATCATTTGGTGCTGGTCACCACTAAAGCCCGGGCCCAGGTATGGAGATTTCTTCCCTCCCAGTTCTCTTAGAAATCTCCAAGTTCCAGCATCCCAGTTATAATTTAGAAAACCCGGAAAGAATTGCAAAGCCAGCTCTTTCCTGGTAAAATTATTTCCATCCTGGAACTGTTCAGCCCCTCTGGCTGAGAGTCCTGGGTGACCCTTTTGCCACTCTACATAGTGGCATTGCCACGCACTGCCACAGTACATTTAGGACTAAAAATTGATTAGTGCCCTCCAAATTTATAGATTTTCATTTTTATATACAGAGACTCTGTAAAACAAAATGGTGGCAGATGCAATTTTTTTATGTCACACAATATTAGCACAACAGTTTATCAACCCAAAATGTATTTTATTAACTTTAATTTTTTTAAACTTTTTTTTAAACTTAACTTTGTTCCTATCACATAGGGTGCATATAGCCTTTATGTGATAGCATATTGCTGGGGATAGCTCCTCTTTAAAGGCCGCTTCACACATCTCCAGTGCGTTCCGTCACGGTTAGTAGCCGGAACACACTGGATCACATAGTGGAAGCCTCCCTGCGTTCTGGTGCGGGAGGGGAGGCGTGATGGTGCCATTCAAGTCAATGGCACCGCAGACACACACCCCTGTCCCCAGTGCGATCGCCCGCACCAGAACGCGGGGCACAGCAATGCCTGCGTTCCGGTCCAGTGCGATCACAAAAAAACGGTACATGCGCTGTGCCATGCGTTCTGGTGCAGGAGATAGCACTGCGGGCGGGGCCTGTCTGTTGTGCCATTGACTTGAATGGCACTACTGTGCCCCCTTCCGCCCCAGGACGCAGGGCGGCTTCCACTATGCAATCCAATTCATCCCGGCCACTAACCGTGTCGGAACGCACTGGAGATGGTGTGAACCAGCCCTAAGCCCAATTAAGTTGTGAAGTTGATCAAGCACAGATCAGGCTTGATCAGCTTATCTCGCAGCCACAGCAGCTGGGAAATGACAGCTTCCAGGTTCATTCAGCAGAGGGGAATCAGCAAACAAACTCCCTGCCAATGGCAATGGAGAAAAAAAAAACACACCTGCACTTTTTTCTTTTTAATGCAGTGCACAACACAAGGCATGTTCATTATGGTAAAATGCAGTGCGGGTCCACAATTGAATGGCATCACAACACACCACACCACATTAAAGTAATGCCCATGTCTGAATAAGGCCTAAAGGCTAACTCTAATTTCAAATAACCTTAATCTTAATGACCTCCTTCCCCATGCTAACTAAATTCCCCTGTATTTACCTTAGATCAGAGGGCGATTCTGTCCAGGAGCCAACACCGAATTAGGTGGAGTTCATTCAGGCTCCATTCACACATAGCGGTAGCGTTTTCCACGAGGAACGAAAACCACGCAAAGGTTAACAAATGCACAGATTCAGCATGTTTGCAGCTATTACTGGAGCCGGAACGTGCGGAATCCGCCCATAAAATCAGGCATGGACTATTTTGCGGAACGTGCGGTTTTGTACCGCGCGCCCGCCGCAATAGTCTGAACAATGCACATTGCAATGCATTGTTTTTTTTATATTTAGTATGGTTCCGCGTGTATTCGGCCAAATGAAACCCGCTCATGTGTGAATGGAGCCCCAGAGACACCTCTATGCCGGATTAAAAGTTGACAGGCCTATGAAGAACCCAGTCCCTTCGGCACTCTGCCCTCTGAAATTGCATCTCCGTCACCCAGCGCCCCTACCACTGCCTGCATGCAATCTCTACATTAGGCTGAAAATAAGGGGGGAACTAAAACCCTATTTTACTTCCTGTATTCCTTATTTAATATAAGCGACGAATGATCTGCGTACCATCATCAAAATACTTTGAAAAAAGTTAATAATCACATCTCATACGCTGTTATTTTTTACTCTGGCACCACCCATGCTGGGATGTATCTCTACTGTTTTACCTGTGTATGAATCCAGTGAGCAGGCGGATGCAAGTTATATTTCACTGCCAGCTCCAGTACCCCTTCTTTTTCCAGAAGTCCTGGACTGGAGCAAATGGAGAAACCCCCAACTTTAGGAACTCCAGGAATAAAGAAATCTACCCTGTAAAAAAAGAAAAACAATTTTCCTGTGTTTAAATATCAAGCTATACACCAGATACTGCTACATTCCTACTGCAAACAGCAACCACAAGCTTTCAGAACAAACTGATTCTGCTACTCAGAAACTATTGCAACTGTGTTTAAGTCAAAAAATCTTCTCCATTTCCCTTTTCAGTTTCTTAATTTCTATGTTCCATTCTATAATTTATTTAGACTGCTTTTTTTGGATAAAACAAATGTCCCTTATCATATCTTGTCAAATAACTGTGTAAATGAACCTGTCTTGTTCAGAACTACAGATATGGTTCTTAGAACACTTGGCCTGCATATTGACAGTCTTGGAATCAGGACTATTAAACATGAGGATACTAGTAGTTATATAGATTTACAAGCTGGAGT
>NW_017306272.1:2036800-2038658 GCF_000935625.1 Nanorana parkeri
GTTGTGGCTTTTTTCCCCCCCCCCCCCGCCGCAATAGTCTGAACAATGCACATTGCAATGCATTGTTTTTTTTATATTTAGTATGGTTCCGCGTGTATTCGGCCAAATGAAACCCGCTCATGTGTGAATGGAGCCCCAGAGACACCTCTATGCCGGATTAAAAGTTGACAGGCCTATGAAGAACCCAGTCCCTTCGGCACTCTGCCCTCTGAAATTGCATCTCCGTCACCCAGCGCCCCTACCACTGCCTGCATGCAATCTCTACATTAGGCTGAAAATAAGGGGGGAACTAAAACCCTATTTTACTTCCTGTATTCCTTATTTAATATAAGCGACGAATGATCTGCGTACCATCATCAAAATACTTTGAAAAAAGTTAATAATCACATCTCATACGCTGTTATTTTTTACTCTGGCACCACCCATGCTGGGATGTATCTCTACTGTTTTACCTGTGTATGAATCCAGTGAGCAGGCGGATGCAAGTTATATTTCACTGCCAGCTCCAGTACCCCTTCTTTTTCCAGAAGTCCTGGACTGGAGCAAATGGAGAAACCCCCAACTTTAGGAACTCCAGGAATAAAGAAATCTACCCTGTAAAAAAAGAAAAACAATTTTCCTGTGTTTAAATATCAAGCTATACACCAGATACTGCTACATTCCTACTGCAAACAGCAACCACAAGCTTTCAGAACAAACTGATTCTGCTACTCAGAAACTATTGCAACTGTGTTTAAGTCAAAAAATCTTCTCCATTTCCCTTTTCAGTTTCTTAATTTCTATGTTCCATTCTATAATTTATTTAGACTGCTTTTTTTGGATAAAACAAATGTCCCTTATCATATCTTGTCAAATAACTGTGTAAATGAACCTGTCTTGTTCAGAACTACAGATATGGTTCTTAGAACACTTGGCCTGCATATTGACAGTCTTGGAATCAGGACTATTAAAATTTTCAGTTTCTTAATTTCTATGTTCCATTCTATAATTTATTTAGACTGCTTTTTTTGGATAAAACAAATGTCCCTTATCATATCTTGTCAAATAACTGTGTAAATGAACCTGTCTTGTTCAGAACTACAGATATGGTTCTTAGAACACTTGGCCTGCATATTGACAGTCTTGGAATCAGGATATGGAACTTCCAATATCAGGAAGCCGGGCGGCGAGTCATTACACACCGCCCGGATTTCTGATTGGCCGGGAAGCCAGCTCCATTCTCCCTTGTCACCAGGGAGTTGGTAAGGAAGCATGGAGCCAGGTGCCTGGCCAATCAAGAAGATGGGTGCCGAATGACCCTTGGCTCGGCTTCCAGATTGGCCAGGTCGGAAAGCTGGACTACCGGGAAGCATGGTGTCACCTCTTTTCGAGGGAGCATGGAGACGTCATCCTGGCTAATCAGGAAGCCGGTTGGTGAGTCATTACATGCTGCCCTGCTTCCTTAATGGGACTTCCAGGATCTGTATTCGGCATCGGCGAGTACCGAAAAAAAATATCAGTACTCGTACTTGATACCGGTATCGGTGCCTCCGATAGTACACCCGTACCGGCGGAGGGGAAGGAGCGCGAAGCCGAAAGATAAGTATAGCGGGGGGCAGATTTGGGCCGGTAATTCCATTTTCCCAAATTACTCGGGAAAGTGAGCTTACCCTTTAATGCACATTGTGTGTGTTAGAGAGCGCTGCTGCCCGGCTACCCCAATATGGCACACAGTGGAATGAGGGCAGCACTCAGCACACAGGCACACAATGCCCTCCTCATGCGTTTATTCACTTGCAAATAGCGGGGGCGGAGAGGCTGGTTTTAGTTTTTAGTTTTTTTTTATTCTTGCTTATCTTATCTTTTACTTTTTTTTAAT
>NW_017306272.1:2040477-2043989 GCF_000935625.1 Nanorana parkeri
AAAATAAAATAAGGGACAAATAAATGAATGTATTTATTGCATTTTTTTAGCTGTGCTGGTGTTGTAAAAAAATACTACAAATCAAAACTGGGAAAAAAGTGTTTTTTTTAACGTTTTTTTTCTCTTTTTTTATATTTTATTTGTCCTAAGTGAGGCGTTAGACACACATATGTGATATAAATATGTAGCCCTATCTGTCCTCTAAAAAACAATATATAATATGTGTGGGTGCACTTTGTAAGAAAGTATATTACTGACGTGGAAGAATCACACAGCAAAAATGTCAAAAGTGTGTCAGTCATTTACGAACAGAAACTAAAAACAAGCTCAGTCATGAAGGGGTTAAAGCTAGTGTTAATAGGAAACAGTACTTTTACACAGTTAAAGGGAGAGCTTTGGTTTTCAGCTACTCAAGAAACAGCCCATTCCCGGCTACTTAACCCTTTTGCTGCCAGAGCCGCTTTTGCATTTTTTTGCACACATGTTAAAATGTACATAGGGGGAATTTATCAAAACGGGAACAGACAAAATCTGGAGCAGTTGTGTATAGTAACCAATCAGCTTCTCTCTTCAGTTTGCAGAGCTGCTCCAGATTTTGTCTGCTTCAGTTTTGATAAATTCCCCCCCATAGTGTTGTATTGTGAGATGTAGCTTCCAATGGTAGCGCATTAAGGACGCATCCACTCGCTTATGACTTCTTTCTTGCCCACTTTTATTAAATGAAGGTTCACAAAATAATGTGATCACCCTCGCAGGGGTTTTCAAACACAAAGTACAGTTTTCTTTCTTCATCCAAAATAGCACTTTCAAAGTCCACCGACTTTAGGTTGTCCAATTACCAAACTCTTTTCACCACACAGGTGACACACTCCTCAGTCCACCAGCCACAGACTGGTCCCAGGGTGGAGCCCTCCTGACTCCTGCAGAGACCTCCTCTGTCACCCAGGTGGAGCACTGAACCTGACCCAGCATCCTCATCATAAGGGCTGTGCACAGGTGGCCCATCATTTGGTGCTGGTCACCACTAAAGCCCGGGCCCAGGTATGGAGATTTCTTCCCTCCCAGTTCTCTTAGAAATCTCCAAGTTCCAGCATCCCAGTTATAATTTAGAAAACCCGGAAAGAATTGCAAAGCCAGCTCTTTCCTGGTAAAATTATTTCCATCCTGGAACTGTTCAGCCCCTCTGGCTGAGAGTCCTGGGTGACCCTTTTGCCACTCTACATAGTGGCATTGCCACGCACTGCCACAGTACATTTAGGACTAAAAATTGATTAGTGCCCTCCAAATTTATAGATTTTCATTTTTATATACAGAGACTCTGTAAAACAAAATGGTGGCAGATGCAATTTTTTTATGTCACACAATATTAGCACAACAGTTTATCAACCCAAAATGTATTTTATTAACTTTAATTTTTTTAAACTTTTTTTTAAACTTAACTTTGTTCCTATCACATAGGGTGCATATAGCCTTTATGTGATAGCATATTGCTGGGGATAGCTCCTCTTTAAAGGCCGCTTCACACATCTCCAGTGCGTTCCGTCACGGTTAGTAGCCGGAACACACTGGATCACATAGTGGAAGCCTCCCTGCGTTCTGGTGCGGGAGGGGAGGCGTGATGGTGCCATTCAAGTCAATGGCACCGCAGACACACACCCCTGTCCCCAGTGCGATCGCCCGCACCAGAACGCGGGGCACAGCAATGCCTGCGTTCCGGTCCAGTGCGATCACAAAAAAACGGTACATGCGCTGTGCCATGCGTTCTGGTGCAGGAGATAGCACTGCGGGCGGGGCCTGTCTGTTGTGCCATTGACTTGAATGGCACTACTGTGCCCCCTTCCGCCCCAGGACGCAGGGCGGCTTCCACTATGCAATCCAATTCATCCCGGCCACTAACCGTGTCGGAACGCACTGGAGATGGTGTGAACCAGCCCTAAGCCCAATT
This sequence comes from Nanorana parkeri, assembly GCF_000935625.1. Taxonomy (NCBI): domain Eukaryota; kingdom Metazoa; phylum Chordata; class Amphibia; order Anura; family Dicroglossidae; genus Nanorana; species Nanorana parkeri. The sequence continues at coordinate 2,042,423 of NW_017306272.1, forward strand.
AAGTTGTGAAGTTGATCAAGCACAGATCAGGCTTGATCAGCTTATCTCGCAGCCACAGCAGCTGGGAAATGACAGCTTCCAGGTTCATTCAGCAGAGGGGAATCAGCAAACAAACTCCCTGCCAATGGCAATGGAGAAAAAAAAAACACACCTGCACTTTTTTCTTTTTAATGCAGTGCACAACACAAGGCATGTTCATTATGGTAAAATGCAGTGCGGGTCCACAATTGAATGGCATCACAACACACCACACCACATTAAAGTAATGCCCATGTCTGAATAAGGCCTAAAGGCTAACTCTAATTTCAAATAACCTTAATCTTAATGACCTCCTTCCCCATGCTAACTAAATTCCCCTGTATTTACCTTAGATCAGAGGGCGATTCTGTCCAGGAGCCAACACCGAATTAGGTGGAGTTCATTCAGGCTCCATTCACACATAGCGGTAGCGTTTTCCACGAGGAACGAAAACCACGCAAAGGTTAACAAATGCACAGATTCAGCATGTTTGCAGCTATTACTGGAGCCGGAACGTGCGGAATCCGCCCATAAAATCAGGCATGGACTATTTTGCGGAACGTGCGGTTTTGTACCGCGCGCCCGCCGCAATAGTCTGAACAATGCACATTGCAATGCATTGTTTTTTTTATATTTAGTATGGTTCCGCGTGTATTCGGCCAAATGAAACCCGCTCATGTGTGAATGGAGCCCCAGAGACACCTCTATGCCGGATTAAAAGTTGACAGGCCTATGAAGAACCCAGTCCCTTCGGCACTCTGCCCTCTGAAATTGCATCTCCGTCACCCAGCGCCCCTACCACTGCCTGCATGCAATCTCTACATTAGGCTGAAAATAAGGGGGGAACTAAAACCCTATTTTACTTCCTGTATTCCTTATTTAATATAAGCGACGAATGATCTGCGTACCATCATCAAAATACTTTGAAAAAAGTTAATAATCACATCTCATACGCTGTTATTTTTTACTCTGGCACCACCCATGCTGGGATGTATCTCTACTGTTTTACCTGTGTATGAATCCAGTGAGCAGGCGGATGCAAGTTATATTTCACTGCCAGCTCCAGTACCCCTTCTTTTTCCAGAAGTCCTGGACTGGAGCAAATGGAGAAACCCCCAACTTTAGGAACTCCAGGAATAAAGAAATCTACCCTGTAAAAAAAGAAAAACAATTTTCCTGTGTTTAAATATCAAGCTATACACCAGATACTGCTACATTCCTACTGCAAACAGCAACCACAAGCTTTCAGAACAAACTGATTCTGCTACTCAGAAACTATTGCAACTGTGTTTAAGTCAAAAAATCTTCTCCATTTCCCTTTTCAGTTTCTTAATTTCTATGTTCCATTCTATAATTTATTTAGACTGCTTTTTTTGGATAAAACAAATGTCCCTTATCATATCTTGTCAAATAACTGTGTAAATGAACCTGTCTTGTTCAGAACTACAGATATGGTTCTTAGAACACTTGGCCTGCATATTGACAGTCTTGGAATCAGGACTATTAAACATGAGGATACTAGTAGTTATATAGATTTACAAGCTGGAGT
>NW_017306272.1:2044006-2050629 GCF_000935625.1 Nanorana parkeri
TGAAAAAAGTGTTAAAAAAAAAACGCGGGGGGGGGGGGGGGATTTATCAAAACTAGAGCAGACAGAATATGGAACAGTTGCCCATACTAACTAATCAGTTTCTCTCTCAGTTTGTACAGTTAAGCTTTGAAAATGAAAGGGAAAGGCTAATTGGTTGCTATGGAACTTCCAATATCAGGAAGCCGGGCGGCGAGTCATTACACACCGCCCGGATTTCTGATTGGCCGGGAAGCCAGCTCCATTCTCCCTTGTCACCAGGGAGTTGGTAAGGAAGCATGGAGCCAGGTGCCTGGCCAATCAAGAAGATGGGTGCCGAATGACCCTTGGCTCGGCTTCCAGATTGGCCAGGTCGGAAAGCTGGACTACCGGGAAGCATGGTGTCACCTCTTTTCGAGGGAGCATGGAGACGTCATCCTGGCTAATCAGGAAGCCGGTTGGTGAGTCATTACATGCTGCCCTGCTTCCTTAATGGGACTTCCAGGATCTGTATTCGGCATCGGCGAGTACCGAAAAAAAATATCAGTACTCGTACTTGATACCGGTATCGGTGCATCCGATAGTACACCCGTACCGGCGGAGGGGAAGGAGCGCGAAGCCGAAAGATAAGTATAGCGGGGGGCAGATTTGGGCCGGTAATTCCATTTTCCCAAATTACTCGGGAAAGTGAGCTTACCCTTTAATGCACATTGTGTGTGTTAGAGAGCGCTGCTGCCCGGCTACCCCAATATGGCACACAGTGGAATGAGGGCAGCACTCAGCACACAGGCACACAATGCCCTCCTCATGCGTTTATTCACTTGCAAATAGCGGGGGCGGAGAGGCTGGTTTTAGTTTTTAGTTTTTTTTTATTCTTGCTTATCTTATCTTTTACTTTTTTTTAATTACTTTATTATTTTTTACATTTGTATAAATTTACATTTTTTTTTCCATTTTATTATTGTTATTTAAAATAACGTAATTGCTAACAAGCCTTGTGTGATAGCATTCGGAGGTGGCAGGTTCTCTTTATGAAACCTGTCACCTCCAATTCAGAAGTTCCAGCACATTGTGCTCGATCTCCTGTGACAGCCGAGACAGGAAGGCTGCAAGTACAGCTCTCCTGTCTCAGTGATCACGCGGCCGTTCTCCGCTCTTAATCCTGAACTAATGTGCCATGGCCCCAGGTCCTCCCGAAGAGTGGGGGGACCCCAAAAACCAGTGGGGGGAAGTAACAAGTGGGCTGCTTACAAGTAATCTTGGGTGGCTGTACAGCTGCCCAAGATCAATTGTACAATACGATTTCCCTGCATTACATATAGCCCTGCTTGTCACGGGTGTCGGGTGATAGAAATTCCACACCCATGGCCACTAGATGGCATTGAAAAGCATAGGAATTCCTTTGCTCCTCACTGCCATCTAGCGTATAGCTGTACAAATGCCATTTTCGAATGTTTCTACGGTACAGAAATATTTGTAAATCATTTATGAATCGGAGTGTATTGCCAGCTTTAGGCTTTAAATTTACTTTAATTGCTAATATTTCTCCTGTCCAAAACAAGGCAAAGAGAATTTATGAGTAGACTATGGCAACCCTGCAGAATCCAGGTTTCAGCAACTTTACCAGCTACTCTGTCAACTATTGCTGATCCAAAATATGCACGCGTTATTAATAAGTCAGAGCTACGTGCAGAAAGTCATAAAAAAAAGATCGGATTTCAGCTCTCATTGATATAGAGCGGTCAGAACCATGAAAGATGACTGGTTACTATGGGTTCTTATACCCTATTTTTAAACCATAGGTGTATACATAGGAGTATTGGATATACTGTATTAAGCTGCACTGAAAACCAGCATTTGTTTTCAGTGTATGAATTGATAATTCCAACTGATCATTTGTAGTCTGTGCCCATTTAACAATTCTGACTCCATTATGCCCAACTGGCAAATAACCTGAACTTTCAATGGCAAGGAAAGCCAGGCTTATAGCCAAAAAAAATCAACACATTCCTAATATAATAAAAGAAACAAAGCACACCATAACATTTTATTTTACAGCTGGATTTAAGCTAGCTACATTGACTTTAATTGTATGTTAATGAGAAACATGTGTTTCATATATGCATTCACAAGCTAAAATACAATGACGCAAAACAGGCTATTGAAACAGCTTGGCACATATTAAAACATAAATATAGAAATATACATTAAAAAGTTGTTTATTTTTAACAATGACCATAAGGTTTTACAGAATCATTTACAAATGATGCAAAATATAATCCTACAATTCACGGTAAGCTCTATAATTAGTCGTACTACATGAAGGCATTGTTTTTCTTTAATTAATTGAATCTGCAGACTCATTATCAGGCCCGACTCCGGAAGGTCCTTGGATTTGATCATTTCAATGACCCAAATTAGAAAATTATTTATTACAGGTACTTATATAGCGACGACAATTTACGCAACTCTTTACATGCGCATTCACATCAGTCCCTGCCCTCAAGGAGCTTACAATCTAAGGTCCCTATCTCACATACATACATAGAGGGCCAATTTAGACAGGAGCCAATTAACCTTCCAGCATGTCTTTGGAGTGTGGGAGGAAACTGGAGTGCCCAAAGGAAACCCATACAAGCACAGGGAGAACATGCAAACTCTTGGGATTTGAACCAGGGACCCCCAGTGCTGCAAGGTAGAAGCGCTAACCGCTACGTCACTGTGCTGCCCCAAATTGAAGATGAGGTGGATTTTCAAATCTTTTGGTATAACTTCTTTTTCCATGTGTGGATATATTTTATATAGCTTGCTCTATACACTGATTTAAAGAACATATCTGCAAAAGTCAGCTACAGATTTTCATTGATATTATTATTATTGCTGACAGCTCTCTGCATGGTAACAGATTGCTTTGGTCACAATTTAGTAGCATTAGATAACAGCGCCCTCTTGTGTTTAATCATTTAAAGCATGACTATTTAAAAACTAAGGCAAAAAAAACACATGCCAAAATGAAGGGCTTGTTAAAACTTTACATCAGGGGTAGACAACCTTGGAACTCCAGCTGTTGTGGAACTACAAGTCCTGTGAGGTTTTGCAAGACTCTGACAACCATAGGCATGACTTCCAGAGGCAGGTGCATTATAGGATTTATAGCATCCCCACAACTGGCCGAGGGTGCCTTTCTCTGCTTTATAGCATCAAAGCAGGGGGCATACATTTCCCTGTGAGCATAAGGGCTCATGCCATACAAGCGTATGGGCATACAGCGCAAAATACGCCTGTATCTGGGGTGCCCGGGAGCTCCAGCTGTAGTGTTTGTATGGACAGAATATACTGTATGCAGGTATACGAGTATAAAGGGATGTATCAGCAAGGAAACAATACCCTTATGTTTTGCTTAGTGAACATTCAGAGAGATTATAGGTTAGTCTATTCCAAATCCCTTGTTCCTCTTATGCGCCCCATCTTCTTCAGTCATGCATGCATATTGAGAAATACATTGTTGCTTTCTAAAGAGATGTAGATGGCATTTTAAGCAGCCTATGACTCCCTTTTGTCCCTAGGGCCCTCCTTACCATCTTGTTTTGAATTGTATTGTAATGTCTTCCTTATATTGTAAAGCGCAGTGCAAACTGTCGGCTCTATATAAATCCTGTATAATAATAATAATAGTTGTGATTACTGAAGCTTAAAAGGGCGTTGTAGAGGTTATGCCACCCACTGCCATCAGGAACGACGACTGTCTGACTGGGAAGGAGGGATTCAATATAGAAATCTAGGAAGAGCATGAGAGGATGGAGTGACTAACCAACCACTGTGTTTGTCACTTGTCGCTTTTATAGGTAAACGATGGCTGCTCTGGCTGCTCTTTACAGGGGTTCTAAACCCTCGGTTTTTTTTTGCCTATATCTATTGCTATCAAGCAGTAGATATAGGCAAAAAGTTTTTAAAAAAACAAAACGCTTTAACAGGGGTTTAAACTTACCTTGGGGGCGGCCATCTTGGAAGATGTAGGGTTTGCTTACTCATGTCAGAGTCTCCAGCAAACAGAGTAGAGAGCAGCACAGCAGTGAACTCACCAAATGCCACTTCAAGTCTGCTAAGACTAACAGTTAGAGGCAGCAGTTCCATAGATCTCACATATATGAGGCTGTAGTGAAAGCGTGCCTAGGCACACTCACATACCAGCAACTGCAATGTTATTGTTTAGAAGGAATTCAAGCAGAAACGTACATTTTTCACGCTACTGCTTAGCCACAATTATAGTAGTTTCCTATAACTCTTCAAATATACACTTTTTGAGTTCAGCTCCACTTTAAGTTCAGCTCATTGTTTGCTCTGAATGACATGACATGCTTCCTATAAATACTGAAGGCCTTCTCCTAAAGGCCATTTTAAATGAGAAATAACATATGATATTGCTAAAACAAAAATGGGCCTATGTTTGAAAAAGTACCTTTGCTCCGACTCCGAGAGACCCTAGTACCATCATGATGGCATTGCAGTTGTGTAATGTCACCAGGTTAGCTGCAACACCATCATCATATATTTCAGGAAGGTTTCAGAAGTATCTGAATATAAAGCAATATGCAAAGCCCCCCAAATCCCTTCCATGGTTGGTAAGTTGGTCACCTCTGGCGAAAATTTAGTTAGACTATTCGTGTTGCCTTTTTGAATACATACCACTTCATCCAGGCAGAACACATCACAAAATTAGACTATTCAAAATTCTACATACTGCACATTCACATCAGTCCCTGCCCTCAAAGAGCTTACAATCTAAGGTTCCTATTAGAGATGCGCCGAAACATTTTGGACAAAAATTGTACTTTTGACAAAATGCCAAAAGTGCCATTACAGCCGAAACTGCGGCTGAAAATTCAGTGCATTTCAGCTTCTCTCCGCTGGGCGCTGGTCTGTGTGCATTCCGATGCACCGGCAACCACCCAGCGGGGAGGAGAGAAGATTTCAGCATACCGAGCAGTGGGGGAGGAGAACACTGACAGCGTTGCAGGAGGCCGAGCTCACCTCCAAACCTCCCGTCTTGGCCTCCCATATCAGGATGGAGAGCGGTGCGATCATTACAGGAGGTCGAGCTCTCCTCCCACACCTCCCGGCTCTGCCTCCTGTATCAGGACGGAGAGCGGTGATTGGAGGAGAGCTCTGTAATGTCATAGGAGGTGGAGCTCTCCTCCCGCACTGCCCTGCTCTACCTCCTGTGACAGCTGGTCTAGGATGGAGAGCGGAATACAAACATTCAGCGATCAGCTGATCGCTGAATGTTTGTAAATAACTGGACATAGTATGAGTTACTATGTACCAGTTATGAATGAATAGAAAGGGATCTACATCACTTCCTGTTCATTTATGATTGTGGACATACTAACTCATACTATCTCCTCAAGTTATGAATGAACAGGAACACTCTGTATAGAGGATTCCTGTTCATCCAGTGCTGGGGCTGCAGAAAAAAAGAGAGTGCCCTCAATCTATTTTAAAAGGGAAATATCAGGGGCCTGTTTAGACTCCCTAATACTTCCCTAGGGCCCTAGATAGAAAAAGAAAATTAAATAAAAAGAAAATTAAATAATAATTGTAAACATTTTAGAAAGGTTGGAAAAAAAATGTTTTGGTTTCGACCCGACAAATTTTAAATTTTCGGTTTCAAAATTCTATTTCAGTGCATCCCTAGTTCCCATTTCACCTACATACATACATACACATACTAGGACCAGTTTAGACAGGAGCCAATTAACCTACCAGCATGTGGGAGGAAACTGGAATACCCGGAGGAATCCCAGCAAGCAAAGGGAGAACAAGTACACGCCATGCAGATAGTGTCTGTCCGGACAATTGTGCTAAAAATGTCATGCCAAAATTGCATTAAATGATAAGCAATAAATATATACAGAACAGCATGCAATCAAAAGCTTGCACAAGCTGTTTTTTTGTTTTTTTAACAGAACAGCTGTGCAACAATACACACAACACTTCCTCTATTAGCATCTGTTAAGCAGAACACGTGAGAGCATCAGTAAAGATTTGCACAAGTGCATTTTAAATCTACAGACATTTCTATTGCTCTAAAAGGTGCCCATACACCTTACGATTATCGGACGAAACTTTTCGTCCGATGATCGGATAATCGTACGACAGCCCCATCCTGCCCCGATTATCGAAAGATTAAATCAGCGATAGTTAAAAAAACACCCGGACGACTTGCGGTAATTGACCGCAATAATTTTCGTTTGCGCAGGCGCATTGTTAATCGTACGACTTTTGACGGACGGAAACGCCACCAACCATGCGAACATCGTACGATCGACCAAAGTTTTCCAACATGCTTGACCGTCAAAAGTCGTACGATTGTACAGTAATGTCGGTCGGACACTGCAATGCACACATACGATTATCAGACGAAAAGTCGATCGCATACGATTATCGTCCGATAATCGTAAGGTGTATGGGCACCTTTAGACTAAAGGACACATACTGACACGATTGTGTAGCTTGGTCTACCTAATTTGGCTCGATGTTAAAATTCTAATGTCAGTGGAACCATGGGAAAATTCTTCCACCCCCAAATCATAGCAATCGGTTAATTTCACCTGAAACATGCACATACTACTGTAATATACAAGCAA